>NC_057690.1:3652197-3674697 GCF_014466175.1 Vespula pensylvanica | reverse complement strand
TGTTAATATAGTAATTGTAAAAAGGATATAAAATTCTATCGAAATAATATTGTAATATTATAATGATAATAAATTACATTTTTTTTTTTTTTTTTTAAGTTAACTGATATTAAAGAAGAAAAACAAATGTACATATGTGTATAAAAATTTATATATTTAACGAGGTAAATTTCTTTTTTCTTTCTTTTTATTTTTTCACTACAAAAAGTTTATAATTAATAAAGATTAGAACGAAAAAAAAAAATATATATATATATATAAGATAAAGGGTCACGTTTTTAGATTTAGAACAATCGTATGAGTAATTTTAAGAAAAATTGTCGTCTGAATCGTGATTATTCATATAAGTTTCAAGACACGCTTTACATCGATCCTAGACAGTATTAAATTAGATCAGCGAACCGTGATAACAAAATATAAAACGATACGTGCTTGCGTGTAAATTCGTGCAGGAAAGGTAGATAAGTAGATTAGAGTATCGGTCGAAACTTTTTCTGCGCGTTCATTCGAAAATTAGATTACGTGCTTGATATAAATAATAAAATAAAAAATATATATATATAAAAATAAAAAAAAATAAAAAAGACAGAAACAATTTCGAAAGCAAAAAATCGTACGTGTGTTAGAGATAGATCAAAAAAAAAAAGAGAGAGAGAGAGAGAGAGAGAAAGGAAAGGAAACCAATTAACATTTTTTAAAACAGATTAAAAATATTTTTTAAAATCAAACAATTTCTAATCGCTCTTGAAAATTATTATATCATTGCAGCATTAACAAATTATTATATGATTGTATTTGTTTTCCTTTCTTTTTTCTTTATTTTCTTTTCTTTTCTTTTTTTTTTTTTTTTTATTTATTTTTTCTTATTTTTTTTTCTTTTTGCTTTTTTCAAATAACATGAATTTCGTAAGATGAGTCGCTATCTTTCGTGAAATCGATTGCGATAACATAATCGATAGGTTAGTCGTGTCGCTTTGAAAGCTAGCAGTTATGATCGAATCATCGATGACCAAAGAGCAGACATTAATTAGTCAGATGATTAACAATGCGATTGTATATCCAGATCGACTACTTGGCGATGACATTGCCATAACTAGCTAAACCGACATAGACGTTGGGGACATTATGACATTGGAATCTCCGACATGAAATTATAAAGCAACGATTTCGAATCATTCCGTCATCTATTAGAAAGCAGTCATGATGTATTAGAACGAAATCTATGACATGATCACAATTAGAAATTTCCAATTAAAATCAATGTTTTAGAAAGAAGATGAAATTTTTTTATTTATTTATCTATTCTTGTTTTTCTTTCTTTTTTAATATTTTTAAAGCGATTAAATGAAAAAAGAAAAGATGTCGTATAGTAATTGACGATAAAGTAAAGAGATGTAAAATAGTTTTTATGTTAAAAAAAAAATATATATATATATATATAGAATTTTCTGTTTTAAATTAATTTAATTTTTTCGAGAGATAAGCGCGGAGTAAGCGCGATTTAAAGTTATTACGAGAAAAAAAATATTTCGAACTTTCAACCTCTCGATTTCGTACATTATTAATACATCTTCTATTCTTTATTTTAAATAAATAAAAGAAAATTTAACAAAAAATAAAACAAAATTCTAATAGAAATTTGAATGATTTTATTGTATTAATTGTGTTTATTACGAAAGAATAGAGAAAATTTAATAGTAAAAATTATTAACAATATCGATTTTATTATATCGATATTATTGCATTATTTAAATAAATAAAGGATAAATTTTGCTTGAAAATGGTGTTTTTTTCAAGTCTCTACGACTTTTCATTCCAAAGATATCGCCTTCGAAAGATTTTCATTCATAATTCTTATGATACAGCTGTTTGTAGTAATAGTATAGTAGTAGTAACGTGATCAGCTGAGTCACGTAAATTCTTAGAATTTATATAGGTCAGTGTGTCACCAATCTAGCGTGAATGAAATTATATAGGTCAGTGTGTCAAACGTAATGTCGTCCACTTATATAGAAATATCTCCGGAACTAAAAATCGTAGAGACTTGAATGAGATATCATTTTAAAGGATAATATTTTCTCTATTTGTTTAAACTATTGTTAATAAATAATTAACAATTTGTTATAAACAATTTTGTATAAACAAATTCTTACGAACTCCAAGTTATTTCATTTCGTCTCCTAAAAAGAAATTGACATTAGGACTGACTTGTAAAATTAGATAAATTACTAACTAGTTAATAAACAAATTATACATAGCAACAATTACCACCCCTGCTCCCCCCCTCCCCCCATAGCAACATTTTCCTATTACATAGGAATATCTTCGGAAGTAAATATCGTAGAGACTTGAATGAGATATCATTTTAAAGGACAATATTTTCTCTATTTGTTTAAACTATTGTTAATAAATAATTAACAATTTGTTATAAACAATTTTTATAAACAAATTCTTACGAACTCAAAGTTATTTCATTTCGTCTCTTAAAAAGAATTAAGACTGACTTATAAAATTGCAAAAATTAATAACTTAATAGTTAATAAACAAATTAGTTTTGTACCATAGAAACAAATTCTTTAACATTATTAACAGAGTCCGTATAAGTACAAACGAGCATTCTTGTCTTATCAACATATAAAGGATATCATTTTAATAATCAACAACATTGTAATGTTACAATTTTTTAATTAACAACATTATGATATTACAATTTTTTATTTTACATGTGACAAAAAGAAAGTATTTCCCGTTGCGTTTTTATGCGAATAAAAAAAATGTCTCGCCGATTAGTTTGATTCTGGAAATTGAAAAAAAAAAGAAAAAAAAAGAAAAAAACAGAGAAAAGCAGTAAAAAGAAATAAAAAGAAAACAGTGGCAGAACACAAAGATAGAAAAACCAGAAAAAAAATAAAAAAATAAAAGGAAGAAAAAAAAAGTACCGTGAAATGTCAACAGCAGCCGAGAAAAAAATTAATTTCTTTGTCGATATGCCGCTTCGAATATCGATGCTCACATACGTGTCCCTCTAACCCCCTCACCCCCTATCAAAAGCTACCCCCACCCATCTCTACTCACCCTCGTTTGTCGTTGTGTTTTTACTCTTGAAACCACAAACTGAAATATAAAACAACTTCGTTTGTAGAATAATAATAAAAAAGAAAAAAAGTTTCACCTCGCGTTTCATGAATTTCTCTTTCTCTCTCTCTCTCTCTCTCTCTCTCTCTCTCTCTTTTATTTTCCCTCTAATTTTTTGCTTTCTTTATAGACTTTTTTTTTCTTTTAGTTTAGCATATGCAGCTCTCTCACGAAGTAGAAATTCTGTTGCAATTTTAAACGACGGATCGAGTCAAAGTAAATAAACGAATATTTCTTTCCCATTGACTCTCTAATCACTTCCTTTTTATTATTAATAATAATTCCTTTTCTTTTTTTTCCTTCTTCCTCATTCTTCAGATCGGAAAAAAGAAATTGAATTATTATGATTTCGATACGATAAAATTTTTATGTCCGCATTGAATTTCAATCATCGAAATAAATTTTTTTCTTTTTTTTTTCTTTTTTTTTTTTTTTTTTTTTTCTTCTTTTGTCATCTTCATTCCTGCTAAATCCGAGCGAAACTTTTCATTTTTATTTCCAATCGTTGATATTGGACAAAGTTGACACTTAAAAATGACACGATTAATAAAAAGAAGAAATACTCGTAAGAAATTTTACGTTAAATTTAATCTTGGGAATGAATTTTGTAAAAAAAAAAAAAAATAAATAAATAAAAAGAGAGACAGAGAGAGAGAGAGAGAGAGAGAGAGAGAGAGAGAGAGAGAGAAAGAGAGAAATAGATAAGAAAAAAAGAAAAAAAAATGAAGAAAAAAAGAAAGGAAGGAAAAAAATGATTTTCCTTCTTACTCCGACAAATCGTAATGATATAATTTTAATTAAATTTTATATAAAATTTCGTCGTAATATTTTAACGATGATGATTCATGAACGTATTTGTACGATTACGATGTTACGAAAATGTAGGACGAACATGATACTAAAGAAGAAAGAAAAAAAAAAAAAAAAGAAAGAGAGACAGAAAAGAAATAATAAGAATAATAGTAATAATAAAAATACAAATAAAAGAGAGAGAGAAAAAATGAGCCATGAACCTAACCAATATAATTTCGATTTTACGGAGGCGTAGGTCGCTCGCCTAACCGCGTTACGATGATATTCTCCATACGGCTTTCTCGCACTTCCCACGCTCGCTAGACATAAATCACATGAGATTCGATCTGACGGTTAATTTCCGTCGAAGGAACGCGTCTACGGCGTGCCTACGTGAAAAACTGAAAATAAGAGGGAAAGAGAGGGGGAAGGAAAAAAAAAACGAGAAAGACAGAGAAAGATATCAGAATAGACTATTTTTCAAAGGAAACTTTAATTGGATTGAAGTAAAACTGTAGTTACACGTTAATCGTACGATTCCTATTTCACGCTTAGTTGCTTGATAAGATTATAAATATTAAAGAAAGTTCGACGTTAATGCGAAATTTTCTTTTTTCTTTCCCGATGGGACATTCGGAAATGTTTGTGAGTAAAGAAGAAAAATAAAAGGAAAGGAAAAGGACGAGGATTCGATCTCTGTATTCGAGAAGTTTGAATTAATTTTTATGATGCAGGAAAAAAGTGACGTAGTTCGCGTTGACAAGCGAACATTTTTGCGCTAATTTTAAAGAGGAAAGATTCGTTTTTATGGGGTAGATGGAGAGTGATTAAAAAAAAAAAAAAAAAAAAAAAAAAAAAATGACGAGTTGATTTATACGCAAGACGTTAGAATTAATTTTTTTTATGTGATTTTTTCGTGGGTATGGGAGAGTAATAAAAAAATAAAAAAAAAAAAAGAAAAGAAAAGAAATGCGTGAAAAATCATCGAATAAGTATTTCTAACTTTTAATTTAATATCTTTTTTTTTTTTTGTCTTTTTATTTTATTCTATTTTATTTTATTCTTTTTTTTTTTTTTTTTTTAAGATTTTACTTTCAAAAAAAAATCGAATAAATTTCGTGTTATGTAGCCGTATCGACTTTGAAACGTTTTTGACAGTGCATTCAATTTTCATTTTATTTTTCTCGTTGAAATGATATAGATCATTACTATCCGAAAATAAGAGGGTAATTGAGTAAAATTGGAAGAGGCGTTAAGAAAATGGGTATCGTCCTTTTCCTTGGAAAGTGACTGAATATTTGAATAGGTCCTCGCTTCGCTTGATATACCCTCAAGGATTTTTAGATGATATCCGAAAGATATGAGACTCTGAGGGTGAGATGTGTGAGAGAATGGATATATATATATAGGAGAGGATATAAATATATATATACATATATATATATGTAGAGAGAGAGAATAATAATAATAGGAGAATATATATATATATATAAAGTAGCCAAAAATTATCTATACAAGTTTATCATTTTTAATAACATTTAAAATATAATACATATTGGATTATTAAATAAAAATATTAAAAATCGATATACAAAACTTCGTTTATATTAAAGTAATAATTTTCCAAACATTCTATTGTATATATGAATATACGTATCAGTGATTCGTGAAACATTTAGATATGCCACATGCCGTCATGTACGTTTCAACATTTCCACGTCAGTTCGTTTAATAACAGCTGTGATTCTTGCTTTAAATCGTCAGTGTCATCCGGTTATCAATCGTCAATGTCATCCGATTATTGTATATATTATTTTAGATTAATCTTGCAAATAAAAATATTACAAATTATAATGTCAGGATATCTAGACGGCTATTGAATTGCGCGTGTGTTAAAAATGTATAATTCAGAAATTTACGAATATGCTGGAGGCACTAAAAATATTGCCTGTATATAGGAGAGAAAGAAAAACTTAATAAGTTTCTCTATGTTAAATGACACAATGGGGAAATTTTTACACTTGTTGGTTTATATATCATGAAGGAGGTAGAAGTTGTATAAATAATTTTCAGACACTCTGTATATACACATAAACACGTGTGTATTTCTCTCTATATCTGCGTATGTGTTACAAAAAGAATTTTCGCCGAGTTTCTTATTTTATCTTGCGTCTCTTTTTCTCTTTCTTTTTATTTCTTTTGTATGAACGATAAATCATAATAATTTTTTTAACTCGCAATATTTTTTTCTTCTTTTCTTTTTTTAGTCACGAAGTTGGCCCCAGCTAAAGTAACCCCGGTCGAGGAGATACAACCAAAAGAAGATACCATCGATACTATTATAAAGTGAGTATATATTAAATTTAATAATTTTTTTATTTTTTTATTTTTTTTATTTTATTAGTTTTATTCAAAATATTTCGAGCAAGGTCAGAGTGATAAAAATGAAATATTATATTATTTAGTTAAAGATATTATAATTCAATTAAATTGTAATTGTTAAATATTATATCGTCATAATACTAGATCCATATATATATATATATATATATATATATATATGTTTATATATTTACACATTATATAAATCGATAGAATTTTTAGATACATTTTAAATATATAATACATATCGATTCGATGAGATTTAAAAGAAATAACTAAAGAAATAAAGAAATTCTCTTTAGAGAGGAAGAATCGAGCGAAATAAATCATATCTGAAATCTTTATCGTCTAGTCAATTGGTGCAATAAATTCGATACTTGTGCACGATAAAATATAAAACGATCTGACTTTACAATAGATCTTCAAGGATCTTGTTATATTTTACAATAAGAGCAATCTCAGCGATCCGTGTTAATGGAATTGCTTAATAAAGTTAATTCACGATGAGCAAACCAGATTTCTTTATTCTCTCTCTCTATCTATCTATCTATCTAACTATCTATCTATCTGTCTATCTCATCTGATCCTTTTTCTTCTTTGCACTAATACGAAGCTCGTTCGTAAAATAAAAAGAGAAAAACAAAGCAAAAAGAAAGGGAAAAGATTTAAATAAAAAAAAATAATTGAGTTATCCTACTTCGTTGTGTTGGAATGATATTGAATATACGAATGAGAGAACGAGAGAGAGAGAGAGAGAGAAAGATCGAAGATTAATGAACATTCCGATTTCACATCGTTTGTTCCTCTTTCTTTTTATTTTCCGAAGATGAAAATTTAAAGTTTGAGAATTTTTCAGAAGTGCAACAACCGTACCGACTACCTTCGTAAAAATCGATTCTTTGCGTATACTCCATGTTGTGTAACTATAATATTAGGAAAATAAAAAGAAAAATAGAACGAATGGTTTGATGTAATTAAATGGTATTGGCCATTATTAAATCGGGTCAGTAGTTTTAAACTTCTTTTTCAATATTTTAAAGAATACCTTGATTTACATTTATAATAAAATATCGTCATTTCATAACGTAAGTGATGCTATCCTGATGCAATCCTAAAAAAAAAAACTATGAGGCAATTTCTATTTATACTAATCAAAATATTTATATATATATATATATATATATTGATTATTTTTATTTTACAAAATGTTTAACAATTGATGAATGAAACTATTACTGATCAAATAAATAGAAGTGAATAACGAAGTATCGTTTTAAAAATTGGTTTATAACTTTTTATATTAACTTTTTATATTTTGAATTGTTTTCTTTTCTCTTTTTTCTTTTTCTTTTTTTTGTTTTTTTTTTAGTTTTATTAAAATTTCGTGTAATTGAATGAAGTGGAAAATGTAAAACTGGAACTGAATGATAAAACTGCAAACTGCATAATTCGTTCTTTTTTTTTTCTTTTCTTTTCTTTTCTTTTCTTTTCTTTTTTTCATTTCGATATTTTTTATTCATTATCACGTAAAATTAATCAATATAAAATTAATAAGATATGATCAAACGGCGGTGCCCTATTGATTCTAATGAAAGAAAAAAAATCTTTGAAACGGCAAAAGTTATTAAATTTTAAAAGTTAAAGAAATGTAATATTATTTACATTTATTTCGTGGAGAATATTTGTTCTTGTTCTTTTCTTTTCAACAATAATCGATATTTCAAACTTAAGAAAAATTAATCGATATTCAAAGCTTAACTAAAGTTTTTAACGAGCGTCTACAACGTATCAATTTATCGATATTCCAACGAGTTATGGCACTTTCGAAGCTTAACAATATTCGTTAAACTACACGCCACAGATACGCTTACGATATTGTTACGATTACAATATTGAAAAAAGAAAAAAAATAATAATAAAAAAGAAAGAAAAAAAAAAAAAAGAAAAAGAAGAATGAAATCAAAGCGAACGAAAAAATTCAACGAGATCAATTTCGAAATTGATCTCTACGAAAGTTGATTTCTTTTTTCTTTTGTACTTTTTTTCGTTGCTTCTTTTTTTTTTTATTTTTTATTTTTTTTTTTTTTTTGTCTTTTTACTTTCATTCTCTCCTTTGTTTTGTACGCTCGATGCAATAAATTGGAAATTGATTGTTACAATAGAAAGCCTGAGGCAGGAAGTAAAACGAGCAGCGGTGAAGAATGTAGAGTTTGCCGGAAATCCTTTGGACCGGAAGAAGCTTCGAGGACTTGCTGCGAATGTCAACACAAAGTTTGCGAGGATTGTGCATCGTACTCGACGACAACGAATTCAGACGATCAGGTAAATTTTCTTGATGACTATTAATCGTTTCGTTTACTCGATTCGCATCTTGTAACGTATAAGTCTTCGTTTTGAAGTAAGAGAGAAAAAGAGAGAGTAGCATAAAAAGAAATAAAAATAAAAAGAAAAAGAAAAAAAGGTAAAGAGAAAATTAATTGCTGTAAAAAAAAAAAAAAAAAAAAGAAAAGAAAACAAAAGTATTCGATGAAAAAAAAAAAAATTAAAAATGAAATTCAAGAAGGAAATTGTTCACGAATGTACCCAATGATCAAGCTTACGTAGATAATTGTATTTTTTTTCTTTTTCTTTTTCTTTTTCTTTTTTTTTTTCATTTTTCTTTTTTTTTTATTTTCTTTTTTTTCTTGATTAATGTCAATTCGTATGTTAATAATTAAAAGGTATAAGGATAATTTTTTATAATAATCAATTTCAATCGTACGTTCAATTTACGTAGGTAATTAGTTAGAAATGGTTTAAATGATTGATTTTGAATAAATTTTAATTGCGCACGTGTGCAGATAAAAATCGATTATATATTATTTCTTTTCTTAATTAACCTCGATCGCGTGTGTATAATTGAAAAAGTGAAAAATTTGTTGAAAATCTTTTGGTAATTAATTTCAATTCTACGTTGAAAATTAATTAGAAATCAATGACGATTAGTTCTTGATTAATTTTAACTGTATTACGTAGATGGAAATCGATTACAAATTTCTTTGTTAATTAAATTTAACAGGATGTGGTTGATAATTTAAAAGTAGAAAGTACAATGATAATTTTCTGATAATTAATTTTAATCGTATGTAAATATGCTATTTAAAGATAACCTTTTAAGAATATTTCGTTTATTTAATTAATTAACACACACACATACATATATAAATTTTTCGACTTTTATACATTCTTGTGTCATATAAGATATATATATATATATATTTTTTTTTTTTTTAATTTTTACTTTTTTTACAACACATATGCATATACATGTATATATACAATTTTATATACACTCGTCATATAAACACAATTTTTTTTCTATTATGTATATATATATATAAATTATTAAATAAAAAAGATTTTATATATATATATATATTTGTATAAATTACTAATTAATTATTATATATACATATAAATATAAATTTGTGAATTTTTGCGTATCATTGTAGTCATCTTGGAGATGCAGCGTTTGTCGTCGAAAGATTGCCTCGAGGGACCAGCCAATTGTGACGCAAGAGTCAACAGATTCTCTTCTCGAAGTACCGATTCTTGAAGCATTGCAAAGAAGACATAGCGATGCAAGACTCGGTTGTCAAAGTGGCAGTCAACTAGGTGGTATTGGAAGTGGCTTGGCACCACCAAGGAGCCCAGAATTACGAAGACACTCTGATGTATCGCCTGCCAGCTTGAAGGAACTCGAAAAGGTATTAAAAACATCAAAGTATTGTGATAATTCAATTTTTAGATTCGATTGATATGAATATGAATCAAATTAAAATCAAAATCAAAATATAAACAGGGAAGATAATAATATGGTTTGTGCTCTTCGTCAATAACTAAAATATATACTTATGATTAATTTAAATGCCGATCTCGTTTAATAATACATGGATTTTAATGTTGTTTTAAGTAGTCATTGGATTTATTTATAATAGATTTATGAAAATGTTACTTTTTCTTTTTTCTTTTTTTTTTTTTTTATCAGTAGAGAAAATCCGCTGAATTCGAGCCACGTTTAACAGATTAATTTAAATGTAAATTTAATGTAGCTATTCATTAAATCCATTTATTGCAAATTACAAAAGAGTTATATTCGATCAGTAATGGAACAGAAAATGTAGATACATTTAACATTGATTTCAATCTCAATTAAAATATTCTTCATTAAAATATCCATTATATATGGATATATATGTATATATATATATATATATATTACTTTTTACAACGTATAGAATATTTACTTGATACAAATAATAAAAAAATGAAAACGTAAGCTTTCGTCTCGTTTAATAATCAATTAATAATTAATCAATAAATTAAATTATTCGTCATAATGACTTATTACAAATGCCAAAACAAAGCTTATTATTAGTTTTTATCAATAATGAAAATTCAAAATGGGCGATCTAATTTGAAACATTAATATGAATATCGTGAATAATATTCATACATTTGATTCATTTATATATTATACATTTTGAAACCATATTATATATCTTCCTTTATTCGTTAAGCCAAGAGCAATAATCCAGCCAGCAAGAACGAAAATTAGTATCGCTGTAATTAACATGTGACCCAAGAGAAACGTCGTTTCTCAATGTGTTCCGCTTTGTGTAAGCTAATGGCTTCGTTTCATGGTGTTCAGCTGTTAACAACGGAGGATGATAGCTTTTATTGCTTTAACCATAGCTTCTTGCCTTCACGCCTTCACACAAATATATATATATATATATATATATATATATATATATATATATACATACACACACATACGTACATATATACATATATATAGAAAGTTTCAGCAGCTTATTGCGTAAACATATACATCTACATTCTATATCTACATACATACATACATACATGTATATATATATATACACACATATACATATATACGAGATGCGCTCAGAAAATATTTGTCGTTTTTATTTATTTAAGAAATTATATAGGTATTTATTCTTCTAAATTAAATTTTATAGAAATTAAATATAATCCCTGTATTGTATACAATATACATTGGATAGAATTCATTCAAAAATTTTTATTACGAGTGTATCTTCCAAGATTTCAAAAAAATCGATCTTTCGTTTATGGTCTTTTTTTTTTTACTTTTTTCTTTTCTTTCTTTTTTTTATAAGTTGAGTAAGAGCGAGAGTAAAAAAAGAAGAAAGGATAAGAGAGTATAAAAAAGTCAAAGAGAGAGAGAGAGAGAGAGAGAGAGAGAAAGTGAGAAAATGTGAAAGATAGTAAAACAGTATGAAAGAGTGCGAAAGAGAATGAAAGAGAGTGAAAAGAGAGAGAGTGAGATATAGAGTGACGGAATAAAAGAGTGTGAAAGAGAATTAGATAGAGACTGACAGAGAGTGGGAGAGAGAGAGAGAGAGAGAAAGAAAAAATGATTGAAAGCTAACTTGACGTGAATTTTTTGACTCACTTGGCGAGATCATATATCGAGCCTTTGTTTGTTTCAATCGACGTTGGCACGCTTAATTTTATTTGAAATAAAAAAAAAAAAAAAAAAATGTAATAACACATAAATCGCATCTTAATAAATTGATTATAAAATCCAATCAATTTCAATAATATCGCAGGAGAAGAAAAAAAATAATTGGATATTAGGGACGAGTGTATCGTTCTTCCAGAGAAAAAAGAAAAGAAAAAGAAAGAGAGGAGGAGAAAAAGGTAAAAATTATTTTCGTCGAATATTTTTCTCGCTCAAAAATTTAATAACAATATACGAATAAACATCTTCTGATATCGCATCTCGTAACTATGTTATCACATACACACACAAACGCATACATACATTCATACATCATGAAATAGATACACAGATAAATAAGAAATTGCACGGCTTTGTTTTTCAATGTTGTCAAAAAAATTCTACGATACAAATCAGGATATAAATATTAAAACAGAGAAGGAAAAAAAGTAGTAATAAAAAAGAGAGAGAGAGAGAGAAAATGAAAAAGGAAAAAGAAAAAACGAGGAAGAGAAACAGATAATAATAGACGGAACATTTTTTTGGTCTTTAGAGTTTCCGATCCGTGAAATAAAAATTCGAGCGAGCTTCTTTATCAATTCTTTTTTTTTCTTTTTTGCTTTTTTCTCTTCTTTTTTTTTCCCTTTTTTTTTTCTACGGACGAAGCATCTCTCTTTCTCTTTCTCTCATTCTCTTTCTCTTATCGTTCGTAATACTACCTATCATTTCTCATTGAACATTTATGTACGTACATACGTTACGTACATATACAGGTAGAAATATGTTCGCATAGATTGTTCGCACGATCTCCAATATCGACGAAGCTGTGCGTGCCATTATAAAAAAAAAAGGGGGAGGGGGTGAGAGAGAGAGAGAGGAGAGAAAAAAAAATAAAGAAAGAAAAAAAAATAATATTCGAACGGTGAAAAATATTTCGCGGATTAAACAACAAGACTGGAACAGTCGATCGATTGAATTGGTAGTTACATTGAAAGATTTCTATAAAACATTTCCATACATCCTAATTTTTATTATTATTATTTATTTATTTGTTTTTGTATTATTACACAGAATAGACGGAATATTACTAATTGATATTAAACGTTGAGTATTTTGTTGAAGCTGGTGCTTTAATTAATCTTGTAGTTTTATAAACTGAAAAAAATAAATAAATAAATAAATAAATAAATAAATAAATAAAAGTAAAAAGAAAAAGAACAAAGGATATAAAATGATCTAGAAAGTCTCTCGATAATAGCTTATCGATATTTATTAAAATTACTTAGAAACTTATGAACCGTTTCAGTCTTGATTATCGTGATTTTTAAAAACTAATTTATATTTGTCGTTGCTATGAAAATAATTGTTATCGTTGTGGGCTAAAATTTTCTTTTTCATCGAATGAAAACTTATAAAAGTTTTAATATCGTAAATACAAAAAAAAAAAGGAGATAATAAAAGTAATTTTTGTTCCATTTAATTGTCATTGTTATTGATATTGTGGTTATTTAGTTGTCACGGTAATATCGAGAGTAGAAAAATTTAGCGTGACCTATCAAAATATTCTTTTATGTTTTCCTCGAACGATAACAAATAAAGCGCATGTTTGTGATCGACTCTTCGTTATGGTAAGATCGTACGAAACACTCAATCGAAATAATCGAAAAAAATTCCGCGCAAATATAGAAAATATTGCACTCGGATTGAAAGCTTCGATGTTTTTTTACGAACGAATATTTGTTTTCCCATGATAACAAATAAGGAAATAAAAGAAAAAAAAAAAAAAACGAGAAAGAGAGAGAGAGAGAGAAAAGCAAGAAAATCATAACTTGGTGATATGAAATAAAAATATATTGAAAAATAAAGTTCGACGAAAGAAATGACCAAATCTTGTTATTCTGATATATATCATATAAAAATTAAATTCCATAATGTTATTATAAATTTTAATAACGAAAGTTTAATAATGAGAATTGAATAAATAAATATCTTGGATATTTCCATCAATAATAAATTCATAATAATAATATTTGTCGAGGAGATATAAAATGATTTGATCATTAAACAATTACGTTGGAAGAATGACATTATACAAAATATTTATGTCCATGACATGCATAAAAAAAACAACTATTATACTATAAACATATTAATGACAATGACATGTGTATTAAAAAAAAAAAAAAAAAAAAAAAAAAAAAAACATTATTTTCCACCTCAATAACAATGCCGTAAGAAGAAAGAAAAAAAAAAAGGAAATATTAATCTATTGTACTTAAAAAACACACGTTACATATTGTATATGGAGTATTAGGCTTTTGAATGTTGTCAAAGTGCATAACAAGCGTAAACACAAGATCATAATGTGTACATATCTCGATCATGGAATACATACGACAACATAACATCGGCTTGTTGAATCGAGCTCCTCTATCACACGCATACGCTTATACAATCAACCACCCATCCACCCACCCACTCACTCACTTACTCACTCACACATCTATTTATTCATCCACACATATATACGTACATATATACACATACACACAAACAGAAAGAGACGACGCATATCTTCATCGTAAATGTGTGCGATGGTGTAGTCAGCCTCGAGCCCTAATCGTCGTATCGTAATGTTGTAGTTTCGAAAGGTTGCAGGGGAGCGCCGAGAAGACCTAAAATGGGAGAGAGATCTCGATCGTAAGAGTAAATCTAGAGGTGGATCACCGGACCGTCATCAAGCGGATAGAGGAAGAGGAACGAGTCCTCAGAGGGTCGTCAAGAGTTCTCAGCCTACAGGTAAAAATCTAATTTATAAATCCTTCTGGAATACGCTTCGTGGTGAAACCAACAGTTTCTAGATTATTTTCCAAGACTCGATCCAACACTGTTCCCGTCGAGACTTTTTTTTATCTTTTCTTTTTAAACATATAAATTTTACGAGCCTCCGTTTCGAGGACTATTTTATTGATTTATGATGTAGTGTTCCTATATAAGTGTGTATGTATATATACATATATATATATCTTTTTTATTTATTTATTTATTTAAAAAAAAAAATCATAACTCCATCGTAATTGATTCCTTTCTTTCCTCAGAATTATATATATATATATATCCAGCTTGTTTAAAAAATGTCATTATTTCACTCGTATGTTCTCATATGGCAATCGTCAAATTTCTTTTATATAACAAAAAAAAAAAAAAAAAAAAAACAAAGACTGAAATCGATTCAAACTATAAGCCATTTTTTTCTATTCTGATTTTCGTAAAAAAAAAAAAGAAAAAAGAGGAAGAAAAATAAATAAAAAAGATTAAAATTTGAAACAAATAGCAAGACTGTTCTCTTTCTCTTTTTACATCAATTGAAATATATATATATATATATATCAAAGAGTCGCAATTGATCTTTTCCAAAAGTAGAATCGGAAATGGCGGGTTCAGGTGACTTGGATGATGAAGAGGAACGAAGACGACGTGCCCGTCGTAGTAGTAGTGCAGTCCGTCGTAAATCTTTTGTGACAAGACAAAGATCTTACGACGACGAGATCAAACCAGCTGGGACAATGGCCGGAAGTACGAGTCAGTCTCCACATCCGGATACTGGCCTTGGACTTCCGGTACAATTGCCAAGACGTGCTTCGGCCTACGACGTTTACACGCCACCCGGAAGTGCTGGCTTGAACGCGGCCGCCATTGCTTCGGCTCAACAAAGGGCCTCCATTTCGGCTCAAGGTGCTATTTTATTGATTTTGTGATATTATTTATTATCGTACAACGTAATCATCAGAGCTTCCTAATTGTTTTTTTTTTTTTTTTTTTTTTTTATTATTATTATTTAAAACGAAGAGGAATCATAATTTCATTGTAATTAATTTCTCTTTTTTTCTTTTTTTCTTTCTTTTTTTTTTTTTCTTTTAGAATTATTGGCAATTTGTTAAAAAAAATTTAATCATTTTGACTCGAATGAAAATTAAAAAAAAAGAAAACAAGAAAAATGAAAAGAGATTCGTAAAGAATTGCATTTATCGTACGATAGTATTTTGTATTAATTTATGTTATAATAATTTAAAGATAAAAATATATCTTATTATTTAATTACTTCGTATTGCTTTATGTTGTAATAATATTAAAACAATAACACCACTAATTAGTTTTTAATTTTGTTTCTTTTCATTTTTCATATCGTTTAATTTATAAATTGTTTTATTACACATCTAAGTTTATTTTATTATAATAATACGATATAAGATAGTAGATATACGAGTTTGATTACTTTTTTATGATGGATTTGCTTTCATTATATACTTTTATCATATAACTTATAAACACGATCAATTCATTCATTTTTATCCTTCCTGTTCATTTGATATTATTTCTTTTATTTCCTATATAAATTAGGTGCTCGCGAACCGGAAGACAGACCAATTACACGTAGGGCATCATTTCGCACGGTGAAACCAATGTTACCATACGAGGTTGGTGCTGATGAAGAGAAAATCATTAACATGGATCCAACACCGGTTCCCGTGGTCCAACAAACAGTAACACAATCGCCTGTTTTAATACCTGACGAGGAAAGACGTTCCAGGCGAAGAGGATCACAATTGTGAGAATTCAAAAATTTTCTAAATTTCAATCAGAATATTTTTCTTTTTTTTTTTTTTTGCTTGCATCTTCGAGTACTCCATTTATTAACCAGTTTTTTCATTCTTTGATTTCAATTGGAACAAGTGGAACATCAAACTGCAATAATCTTTTAAATTCTAAATTTTTAATAACATATATATATATATATCTTTTTTGCACGTTTGCATTTTCGAATCTTATTGAGATATTAAATTCGGATTAGAATTTTTTAATAAACGTTATTTTACATCTTGGCGTTTTCGAAGCTATTTATTTATCGGTCACTTTTCTTTTTCTTTTTTTATATTTTAATTATCAATATTGTTTTCTTTAAATTAAATCTTATACCGTAAAAAGTCTACATTCGATCATAAATATAAAAATAAAATGATATAAAAATTTGAAGTAACACGAGACTAGATTCTATAATATTCAATAAGTCTGACCTTTCATACATACACACATATGTGTGTATTTTATAATGGAAAGATAAAATGTCTTTCCAGACCAGACATAAACGCGATAAGGGCACTAACATCAGCTCCAGGATCAGTCAAAGCCGCACAACCAGCTGTCGTCAGCAGAGTCACAACAGAGGAACGTGACTTACCTAGACAAGGTAGTCTCGTTGATGGGGAGGGCATTAAGATCGTTATTCATGACGTCGACAGTGATCTAGGTAAGTTACAATAACGACTTGATATAAAATCTACCAATTCATAATTTTCATTTGAAAAGGAAGACAAAATTTTATGATCGATCGATTTTATGATCGATTCAATAATAATCAATAATGTGATATAAAATTCATTATAACATTTTATAATTAACTTCGTTAAGTAATCAACACACGAGTTACATAAAAAATTTTAATCGTACAACAACACTCGCGTCATAAGATTCAGGATTAATTAATATGAATTATTAATTAATAATCATAAAAATTGTATAATTTCCATCCGATCAAATTGATGATTGCAATATATTTATAATTAATTAATATGAATCATTAAACTTATAATTGACATCGGATTATATTCGTTGAAACGTTTTATGATTAATTAATATAAAATAGATTATATTTATTAAAGATTGAAACAATTAAATAAAATAAAATTTGTAACAATATTTTCTTTGATTAAATATCATCGATACTACTTAGGATTGTGTTTTCCGTGACAAATAAAAAGATAATAAATAGAAAGAAAATACAAAAGAAAAGAATGCAATTTGTTAAAAATAAGCAACGTCAGGTAACACGAAGTTAACTTTATTGAGCGAACATGGCGTTGCACGTATCGAACAAGAGATGGAATCGACGTTAGGTCCAAAATCGCCTTTACGCTAGATCAAGCAGAAATCGTCTGTCCTTGTGTTATGTTGTAAAGAAAAAATCCAAATCTATCCACTTCTACGATCTTTTCTCTCACATTCTCTCTTCTATCATTCGTGCTGGACTTTAATCTTGCCTTTCATTTTCACGGTCGATGAATCCCGTTTATTAAACGCGAATTCTTTTCAAAATTCTATCCACGATAAATATTACAAACAATTACATAATATATGCGATCATTGAAAAATTGGACTAAAAAAAAAAAAAAACAAAAATTAGATGAAAAAGAGAAATGAAATTGTTTGTCATCTGTATCGAATCAAATTTAAATCACATCTATTACGATCGAACGAGAAAACATTATTTATTTTATATAAATCCAAAAAAAAAATTTTCTCTCTTTCTTTCATCGTCATTTCTATTAATCCGTGGTCATATAATCATCGTTTCGTATATTTGTCCGATCGAAAAATAAATCAATCAATCGATCAATCAATTAATAAATCAAACAAAGGACGAAGTTCGTGAAAATTAGATTATATGTATTTAAAATCAAATAGATACCATACCCACGTATACACATATGCATTTCAAATCGGTCAAGCATATCTTTTGTCTGAAAAAAAGAAAAATGAAAAAAAGAATGAAATAAAAGAAAGAGAGAGAGAGAGAGAGAGAGAGAGAGAAAAGAAAAAAGAACATAAAGAAATTGTAAGTACGAACACGTTAGAAGGACCAATAAAAGCATTCGTACGTACCTAAATAAAAAACTTATCCTTACGTGTATATCCTTATTTTACAGTGCCACGAGTGAACACGAATAGAAGAGTGAAGCTGAGGAGAGACCCGGTCATGGACAAAGGACACAGAAGTGAGTATATACATAAACACATATATACGAGTTCGTCCTATATATATATATATATATATATATATATATATATATGACGAAATTTAATTACTCTCTCACAATCATTGAGAGAGCAAAGCAAAGAAAGAAAGCAAGCTTTAGCGTAGGATGAAGGAAAAACTAATCGGATAAAAAGAAAATCTTCCCTGGGTAATATCGGAAATGGTGCCGTATAAAGAATACCCATTTTCCACTTCCGAAACTTCACAATTTCCAACGAGCGTTCGCCTCGTATTCGCCTTTTGTTAGATTCGTTTGGATAAAAAAAAAGGAAAGAAAAAAAAACCCTGAGTAAGAGAAAGAGAGAGAGATAGAGATAGAGATAGAGATAGAGATGGATAGATAGAAAGAGAAAAAAGAGAAAGTAGTAGTAGTAGTAGTAGTAGTAGTAGTAGTAGTAGTAGTAGTAGTAGTAGTAGTAGAGTAATAGTAGTAGTGTAGTAGTAGTAATAGTATAGTAGTGCCGCAACATTGGTTGTACGATGGTAGAGAAAAAGACAGAGATAGAGCTAAAAGTGAGAGCAGTGTCGCAACATTGGTTTTACAAGGAATGAGTGAAAAAGAGAGAAAGATAGAAAGAAAGAAAGAAATAAAGAGAAAAAGGAGGTGAACGTGGCTGAATGCGCAGTGAATAATAAACGTCAGTCGCACGCCTACACTCCAACTTCTATTACCACCGCAGCCCACCATCATCGTCCTTACACGTACGCACGCACGTACGCACCTACACAGATATATTGAGAGTCACTTTACAACACTACCTTACCTCCAGCAATCTGCCCTTACTATTAAGGGTAGGTCTTCTCTTCCAGTAAGAGCGTTCTTGTGTTGTACGCTATTTTAAACTAAATTCGTTAGTACTCGCGAGACCGTGTTACTTCGGTACGTTTCCTTTACCACGTCGATTTTATGGGGGTTTCTATAGAAAAACGAAAACAAAACAAAAGAAAATACCAACAAGAACGACAACAGAACTTTAAAAAAAAGATTCATCGGAATTGAAGCATTGTTGGTTTTTTTTTAATCGGAATTAACAAAAACAAAAGGAGTGAAGAATATACGTAATTGATTAATCGTTTTTTAAGGTTAACTAAATCTCTTTTTTATTTCTTTATTTTTTTATTTTTTTGATTTGCTTCCCAAAATGGTATAAAGCTACGCGTACGCTCAAGTAGAAGTTCGAAAGAGTGTCGATAAAAAAGGTGAATTGGTTTTTAGAATAGCTTAGGAACTTTTAGCCCACCCCGTGCATTACGCGATACGTGGATGTGTGTGTTTTATACGGGGGTCGAAATGGATATTGATTTCGATTTTGATTTAATCAGACAACGTAACTTTTTCATGGCAAGTAGGTAAAAATGTATGCGATTCGGTCAAGCGTGCGTACTTGTGTTCTTGGCAAGTAGATAAAGACTATAATTTGGTTAGGTGTACTTTTGTTCGCGTCAAGTAGATAAATACTACGATTTGAACGGACTAGTTCTATCTATGTATGAATATAAGTGGTTAAAAGAGACCTCTATTATTCGATGAAGCATATACGAATATATATATATATATATATATATATATATATATATTATTTTATACGACATAGTAGATAAGGAGAGTAATGATTTGGTTGGACGTGTAATTTATTCGACAAGTAGATTAAGGACTATAATTTAGTTAAATGTGTACATACGTATGTTTATGGAAGATAGATAAGGATTATATGATTTAGTCATGTCAAATGTACGTATGTTTATGGGGTGCTACTACGTAAAGACTGTGATTTAGTTAGGTCATTTTATATGGTAAAAGCAAATAAGAACTTTGATTTCATCAGGTATATAGTTTATAGAACGTGTAAATAAAATATTTTTCAGTATGGTTTCTGTCACATAATTAATATTGAATAACAAAGTTTATATACGAAATGAAATAAATACTTGGATTTGTTCAATATACTATAACTTTAATATAACAATATAATATAATGTTTATATGACAAGTAGATAATGAGAAAATTTATTGTACATTTTTACAATACATTACAACAAATAATTAAAAGACTATAAAATTTTGATCGACTTTCAATTAGTCGCGGAAAGTCGCGTTAACCTCGTTAGAAATAATTTGTTAAACGAAAGAGAAAGAAAAACAAACAAATGCATGCACAAATGCAAACGAACACACACACACACACACGCACGCATATATATATATATACATATAATTAGATTCCTACAATTCTTCTAACCAATTTCTCTACAACGTTGTTATTAAAAAAGAAAAAAGAGAGAAAGACAGAGAGAGGAGAGAAATGTCTTCCCTGTAAGCGTTATTTCAGATGAAGTTAAAAAAGAGATGAAAGAAAGAAGAGGAACAGAGAAAGAGAGAGAAAGAAATAATAAGATGGAAAGGTAGGGAATAATATTATGCAGAAGAGAGAAAGAGACAGATGTCGAGTCTCAAACAGATGTTTCGAGCTGTCGGCAACAGGTATCACCGTGTTAACCATTGTAACCAACCACGCTACGAAAGTAATCGAGATCACCCAAGAAAGCTTTCCGTAAAATTACATCTGGCTCATTCTCTCGGCCATGCACACAATCTCATTCTTTTCATCTCATTTCTCTCTCTCTCTCTCTCTCTCTCTCTCTCTCTTTCTCTCTCTCTCCTTCTCTGTCTATCTTTCTTTTAGTCACTAACTCTTTCTATTTCTCTGTCTTTTTCTATTCTTTAGCCAAACGAAACTTTTCTAGGAAACGGTGGTACTCAGCAACGTAATTAAGACTTTTTCTCGCCTAAACTCAGATCTCTCTCTCTCTCTCTCTCTCTCGGACTTTTTTAATCGTCTTTGTGGTACTACTCACTCATTCTATAGTTCACTTTAACATTCTCTCTATGCGGTCACCTCTCTCTCTCTCTCTCTCTCTCTTTCTCTCTCTCTCTCTCTCTCTCTCTCTCTCTCTCTTTATCTTTTGTATTTCATTTCTCTTTTTACCGAGATAAACCGCGTAATCGAGAGTTTATTGGACACCGACTCACATAGATCTTTTTATTTCTCTTTGTGCGCGAGGAAAATTGCAATCAACGGAACGTTAAATTATAATGAAAAAGAGAAGTTTATGTGTTTGGTTACATATGTGTATGTTTACGAGTCCAATGTGTGTGTGTGTGTGTGTGTGTGTACCTTAAAAAAGAAAAAACAAGGACGGACGCTTCGTTTGTCATGGAAATGAACATTGAAATTCTATCTAAGTCCATGATTTTGTCTGACCATTTTTTTTCTTTTTTTTTTTTTTTTTTTTTTTTTTATTCATCTTATTTTATTCCATTTTCTATTTCTTTTCTTTCTTTCTCTTCTTTTTTTATGATACTCACATTTATATCAAATTTATTATTATTAATATTATATATTTTTGTCTTGTCGTTTATAAGTGTGGGTGTGTTTAAAAAAAAAAAAAAAAAAAAAAAGAAAAAAAAATGGACGACTCGTTTGTCATGCAAATTGAACATAAAAATTTTAAATCTGCGGTTTTGTCTAACACTTTTTTTTTTGTCCCCACAATTATCTCAAATTATTTGTTGTTGTTGTTGTTGTTGTTGTTGTTGTTGTTATTATCAATTTTTTCGTGTCATATATTATATATATTTCCTGTTATTGCATATCGCATTAAAAAAGTGGAACACTTTGCTTGACGATGATCGATAACATTTTCGTTCGTCGTCGTTATGGAAAGTAATATAAACACTCGATATATAGATATTTATTTTTCAACTTAGCGATAAGTAATATCGTCA
>NC_057690.1:3632197-3647197 GCF_014466175.1 Vespula pensylvanica | reverse complement strand
ATCTTAAAGCGATAAAATAATAATCGTGATCAGACGAAAACGTACACACACACACATATATATATATATAATAAATGATAATTAATGATCTTTTTTTCGAGATGGAATACTTTTTAATTTTTGTTTTTGTTATCGATTTGTTTTTTTTTTTTTTTTTTTTTTTTTTTTTTTTTTTTATATATATATATAACAAAATGTTGCAATATTTTTCAGAAACCGAAACGGACAAAACACCGTCCTCACCGACGCGCAGGAAACTGCCAAAAACGCCGGTATAACGAGTTATTAAATTAACATCTACACGTGACCGTCTCTCTCTCTCTTTTTCTCTTTCTCTAACTCCCACACAATGTACACTCATCCGTTAACAATAACAGTAACAATACCAATAATAACAATAACAACAACAACAAAAAGTAACAATTACCAATAACAATTTTAATTATAATAATAATAATAATAATAATAATAATAATAATAAAAATAAAAATAATATACGAACTCGTTCCGTAAACTCCAAGATAAATACAACAAATAATATATATGTATATATATATATATATTTATATATATATATGCATGTATGTGTATATATATATATATATTTATGAAAGTATATATATATATATGTATTATTAATAATAGTAACAACAATAAGAAAAATAATCGAACGAACGAACGAACAAATAGAAACCATAAAAAAATAAAGGAGAGCATAAAAAATTACAAGATAGAAAAGAAAGAAAGAAAGAAAAAAAGAAAGAAAGAAAGAAAGAAAGAAAGAAAGAAAAAAAGGATGAACGAAAGAAGGAAAGACAAAAAGCAAAAGAGTGTAAACAAAAATATAAAAATAAACAAACAAATGATTAAAAAGAGAAAAATAAAAAAAAAAAGTAAAAAAAGAAAAAAAATCAGATAAAATATAAACTGCGGCGAACGAAGATTGAAGGATAATTTACAATTCGATATATTTTGTCGATATTATTTCTATGTTCTACATATACAATACACGTTAAATCACAAATCTGCATACATACACATATGAAAATAAATTGTATAAAAATATGCAAAGATAAATGCATATACCAACACACCGACAGAACATTGTATAACGCGCGCGCGTGCGATAAGCGTTCACACATATTATAAACATACCTAAACATATACATATACATATACATATACATACTCGTAACATTATAAGATTAGAATAACGATGCGTCCTGCATGAGTGCCGGAAATATATCTTTATATGTTTTATATATTATAATTATTATATATTATATATATATATATTATAATATATAATAATATTATATGTGCTCTCTCGATCGAACCGGGAAAACGTGCATTATTTTCTCCCAATTATTGTCTTGTATTGTATATATACTATACATATGTATGTATATGTGTAATTTTTATTTTTTATTTTTCTTTTTTTCTTTTTTTCTTTTTTGAATCTTGTCTTGTGTCTTATATTTTTTACCTTATTTATTGTTCATATTTATTTATTTATTTATTTATTTTATTTATTTATTCATTCATTCATTCATTCATTCATTCATTCATAATCGACGCAAATAATTCGTATTAATATCCTCTTTAACCGGAACACGTGTCCTAACGATCGATATCCTGGAAAATTCAGCACGAAATTCCGTCTCGATGGAGCTGACCTCGTTTGCGTCTACTTCAACGAAGAAGACGCTTTTACGAATAATATTTTCACGTAAGACACGTGTACGTAAGCACATATATATGTGCATACGTGTATGTATATGTGTATGTATGTGTAGAATGAGTGTGTGCCATTTTTAACTAGCATCGAAATATACAGGCACACGATGATTATTGAAATTATCAGTTGAGGAAATAGACCGTGATTAATTTTAATAATTGTTTATTGAAAAATTAAAATACGAATACGAAAAGATTTTAATAATTATTAATAAAGCTCGATATTAAAAGAAGAATTTTTATTATTATTATTATCATCGTCGCAGCGAACGTATTGTTTAAATAATTTCTATTCTTAATACTGAAAATTTCAATTACGTTAAAAGGATACATCCTACATGTATAAGACAAATTTCTTTCCATACATTTTCTTTTCTTCGTTTTTCTTCTTAAGTATTTTTCTTTTTTCTTTTTTTTCTTTCTTTTTTTTTTTTTTTTTTTTTCTTTTTCTTTTCCTTTTCTCGATATACATATATATATATATATATATAATTCATGGACGAACGTCGTGATTAATCATTAATTACACACGATATTATTTCTGTAACGACGACAATCCAGAAAATTATTATCAGCAAAAAATTTCAGTCGAGATAGGAAACAATTTACATGTATGTATCGATTGCATATTGCAGTTTCGAATAGAATTTCTTAGGTTAAAAAAAAAAAAAAAAAAACAAACAAACAAAAAGAAAGAAAGAAAGAAAGAAAAAAGAAAGAAGATTTGTGAAAAGAATTCGAGAAAAGAATCTGTACGAATTTGTCGTGTAGGGAAATGTTTTTTCTTTTTTTCTTTTTTTAAGATAAAAAATGAAGAAAAAAAAAAAAGAAAAAAAATCCCTAAGAAATTCTTCTTCACTCGACCCGTTTCTAACTGAGGGAAGACAGAAGCTTTCGTACAATCAACCGTAGAGATGAGTCGTGCGTTGTCTCTCTCTCTCTCTCTCTCTCTCTCTCTCTCTCTCTCTCTCTCTCTCTCTCTCTCTCTCTCTCTCTCTCTCTCTCTCTCTCTATCTATCTATCTATCTATCTTTCTATCTATCTATCTATCTCTGTCTCATACACACACACGCACACACACACGCGCGCGCGTATTCTCACTCTATCACTTCGTATATCTTTCTCTCTTTCTCTTTTTGTCTCTTGTCTTGAAACTCCCTCGAATAACTTCAATGTTTTACCCAACACGGTAGCAAAGAAAGTGAGTAGAAGAGACCCGCACGACGAGTTTAGAATAAATAATTTTCAGCTTCGAGTGTGTAAGAATGTGTGTTAAATATATATATATATAAAAAAAAAAAAAAAAAGAAAGAAAAGAAATAGAAAAGAAATAAAAAAGAAATACGTATTTAAAAAAAAAATAGTCTGTAGTGTGATAATGCATATGTAATATAATGGAAAGTATAATGTTTATTTTTTATTATTTCTTTCATATATATATATATATATATATATATATATATTATTAGTTAATTATTTATTTATTTATTAAATATTTTTATTATTATTACTGTTTATTATTTTTGATAATTTTTTTTCTTCGATTATTTTTTATAAATTTATTTATGAATATAATGTTACAATATGTATAATATATAGTATAGCGCGATACGTGTCGATTATATATTTATTTACTTTTTTTTCTTTTATTTTTTATTTTTTCGATCGATGAAGAAGGAAGAGAAAAAGAGGGAGGAGGCAGAGAGAAAGAGAAAATAAATCTAGAAATTAAAAAATAATGAAAAAAAAAAAAAAAAAGAAGAAGAAGAGGAAAGAAAAAAGTTTTTAATTTACTTGAATCACAGAGCTTCGCTATGTGTCTATGTGTGTTTGTTATTAACGACAAAGAATTTGTTGCACGTTGCTCCAATGCAAAAGATAACGCGCCTGTTCGAACGAAAAAAAAACAATTAGAAAGTAAAAGGAAAAAAACAGAAAAAGAAAAAAAATCAAAAACATAATTTCAAGAATGAACAACATAATCCGTACGATCCGTATTTGCATTTTACTACATGATTACTTTTTGATACAATTTAAAAAATTACTTATTTAGATTAAATATGAAAAAGAAAAATATGGAAAAAAAAATTAGGACGACAAAAGGAAAGTATCATTTCGTGGATATTTCTAAGATCACAAATCTCTGTGTTGTAAGCGACAAAACATATTTCTATCTACGCGATTTAAAATTAAATTGAGAATTGCGAATTTTTCACTGGATATGGAGAAATTTGTGTGATTAACAAATCACAAATATATTTGTACTTGGAAAAAAAAAAAAATTATAGTATCTATTTTTATTGTGGAAATAATAAAAAAATACAGAATTAGATTTTTACTAATATTTTTCTTTTTCTTTCTTTATATATATATATATATATATATATATATATATATGTGTTGTTTTAATTAATACTTTAAGAATTTAATTTTTCAAATACAATCTAAAAATTTCTAATAGGTTCATAAACTCCATATCAATTAAACAAAAAAATAAATTTCATTGTACATACACGGTCTATACAATATATATATTTTCGATATATCAAATAATCAATATGAATTTATTAACAAATTTGAAATACATCGACGTACATTTTTTTTTTTTAAACAACCTGATATTTCCCAATCATATTTTTGAGTAGAAAGGTTTTTATCGATTTTATCGATTTTCTCCATAACATGACACACTTCACTACTTTCGCTCAGGAAAATCTAAGAAAAATTTCACGAAATAGATCAGATAAATTAAAAAAAAAGAAAAAAGAAAGAAAGAAAAAGAAAAATAAGAAGAAAGAAACAGTAACTTTAATATTAATTAAAAATGTTATAAAAAAGAAAAAAAAGAAGAAGTAGAATATTTACGAACGAAGTAAATGATAATAAAAAAAATATGAACAGAGTAAAAATATTTGATAACAATCAACAAACTTTCTTTTACACTTGAGCGTCGTGCAAATTTTCTAATACCACATTTTGCTCTTGTAAATAATGATGATGATAATAATGATGGTGATGATGATGATAATGATGATGATAATTATAATTATAATAATAACAATAATATCAACAAGCTCTTGTGCAATAATTTCTACATATGACAAAAAATATTGTCATAAATATTTTTTACGTTAGAATCACTACATTTATTTGAAAAAAAGAAAAAAAGAAATTCAATCATTTCGTATGATAATAATGATTATAATTACGACAAAAAATTTATTTTTTACATTTATTTATTTACTTATTTATTTATTTATTTGTTTACCATTACTATTATTATAAAACTCGAGCAATAAAAAAGTAAAAGCAATTTAATTATATAAAAAGTTTTCTGTTATAAATTAAAATATAAAATTAATAAAAAGATAGTTTTTCTAATTTTAATATAAATTTTTTCAATATTTTTATTACTATCTTTATTACTACTTTTATCATTATTATTATTATTATTATTATTATTATTATTATTATTATTATTATTATTATTATTATTATGCCTATCTATCTGTCTGTCTGTCTATCTGTCTGTCTATCTGTCTGTCTGCCTGTCTGTTTTTCTGTCTGTCCATGTGTTTATGGAATTAATGATAAGAAAAAAAAAACCTTAAAAGAATCGTTACTTGTTCTGTGACTATAATATATATATATATATATATATATATATATATATATATATATTAGAATGGTACAATCATTATTATAATATATACATATATATATATATACACATATATACACACACATACGAATTTCTATCTTAATTTTCGATGTTGCAAAAAAAAAAGAAATAAATAAAAACAGAACATTTAATGCAAATGAGTACATAACGTAATTAAAATATATCTACGTATTTGTGTATGTGTGTGCGTGTGTTTATGTGTGTGTGTGTGTGTGTGTGTGTGTGTGTGTGTGTGTGTGTGTGTGTGTGTGTCTATCTCTCTCTGTTAGATTTGCGTGTGACAATGTATAGATAATGAAAAAGATTAATTAATTGATTGATTGATTGATTGATTATTTGATTGATTATGATCGATAAGAAATCGTGTTTTAAACTCGAACACGAGGTAATATTAAAATGAATGTCTCTTTTAGATATATATATATATATACATTCTGCGACTATGTGAATTTTTATTTTGTAGATCTAAAAAAATAATGTATACATACATATATATATATATATATATATATATATATATATATATATATATAATAGTGTTTCCTTTTTTCGTTTTCTTTGCGAAATAAATATTTTTCATTTTAATGTTACTTCTTGAAATAAAATTAATGCGAAATTATTTATCATAGTTTATATCGGTAAAACAGAACATAAACAATGTCTACATAAATTTGCATATTTTGCAAATATAATAATAATAATAATAATAATAATAATAATAATAATGATAATGATAATAATAATCATATTCATAATCATATAGTGATGGTATATAAGAAGAAAACACTAAAATATTAATGTAAAAAACAATAATTTTTTTTGTATTTTTTGTTTGTGTTACATACAGTATATATATATATTTTTTTTTTCTTTTTCTTCCATCTTCCGGCATACGATCGCACCGATGATTTTTTCAACGAGGATAAAAAATTTGTTTGTTTAAGAAAATAATTATCATTGTGTAGAATCTTTTATAAAAATTTCGATAAATCCCTCGTTGATATTAGAAAATCTTTTGAATGGGCGATCGATAGATCGAACGCACGAGTATATTACACTAGCATAATTTCTTTTTTTTTTAATAGTTTATATAATACTTTTTCGTGTGAGAGAGAGAGAACGAATGTCACGCTTTTCACTTTTTTTTCGAAAAGGAGAGATAGAGAGAGAAATATATATATATACATATATAAAAATAAGAATAATGAAAGGACGACGAAGAAGGAAAAGGAGGAGTAATCAAACAGAACAGACAAAAAAATCAAACCAAAATTTATCGACATAGGAAACGATGAAAAATGGATAAAAAAGAAAAAGAAAAAAAAAAGATAGACAGTTGATAACATAAAGAGAAAGAACAAAAAAAAATAGAAAGAACGAAAGAAATCAAATAAAAAAGAAAAATTAATTAATTAAACAAATACATGTGGAAGTGTCAGTTGGGTGTTGCGAGTTGGGAATAACTTATGTCTTCATTTTTAATCGACAAAACGGCCATCACTCGTGTTGCAATTGTTTTTCACTTTTTTTTTTTTCTTTTATTCTTATTTTTCAATGAATTTGAAACTTGGAACGATTCTCGAGAACTTTTATCGTCTATAATAAATAATCGAATCAACAACGATCGTCTGTCGAATTTCTAATAAATCTCGCTCGCAACTTCTTCGTCGAACTCGACGAACTCGAACTCGGTTTATTGTTAGGATATTACGATTAAATAAAAGAAAAAAAATATATATATATATAATAGTCTCATTAATCGTTCGAGGAAAATTTGAAGGAAAAGAAAAAAGAAATAAAAAGAATGTCAAATGATATCGTATAACATGAAAAGGTAAGAAAAGGAAAGATAGAAAAATATATGAGGAAAAAATTATATTAAATATGGCGTCGCAAACAATACATATATATATATAAATATATATATATATATATAATAAATAAACTGAATAATCCTTCGAACATAACCGAGCTCGGGTTAGATCCGATTAATTAAAAAAAAAATAAATAAATAAGTAAAACAAAATAAAATAAAAATAAAAAAAAGAAAAACAAAAAGAAAAAAAATAAAGAATACCGTGGCACTCGATCTTTCTTAACGCAAGAAAAAAAAACAGGAATGAAAACGAAGAAACGTATAGAAAAACAAAAAAAAAAAAGAAATTTCCCTGCCACATAATGATATATAATATATACATGTATATACGTGTGTGTGTCTCTCTTCGTTCAATTCTTTCTCGACCCGAATGAATTATCCAGCTCATGCCAATTTAATAATCCTCTGTTCAACCCCTTAACCTACCCAAGCTCACCCCTATCCCCCCCCCCATTCGAAAACCATCTCCTCTCGTTTTCGGTATTTTCCAAAAATCAAAGAAAAAGTTATATCTTTTTCTCAAGAACGTGTGTACCCTATTTTCTAAAAACTCTGACACGAATCAAAACTTTGGAAACTATTTTCTATTCTCGTTTCGTCTTTTATATTTGTCACGCGTTATTATCACGGTGTGCCTCATCAATGCGTTAACCCTATACTGTGTTTCATTTGAAAGTGGTAAATACGTGTGTTTACATATATTATTAGATGTTCTCATCCCTTTTTCACGTCTTATTTATGTCTTTACCTCACCACCGAATATATATTTATATAAAATTTTTTTCATATACATATACATGTATATATATATATATATATGATCCTTTAATATTTATATATGTATATATATATATATATATATATATATATATATATATACGTGCACGTATACTAACAGGGTGTCTCAATAGATTCTCGATTATTTCCACGAAAAAGAAATTATGAATTATAATATATATTCTTCATTGTATTTCTCTACACGTTACTCCTTTTACTTTTTTCTTTCACTGCGAGGTATGATGTTAAACAAAAAAAAAAAAAACACAAAAAAAAAAAAAAGAAAGAAAGAAAGAACTTTCAACAAAATTGAAAATCGTATGATTGTAACAAACAATGTTACGGATACATATCGTTTTAATCATTATGATTAAAATTGAATAGGATCGAGTAAAATTGAAGACGCCCTGTGTAATCGACTCACAACTATTTACCTATCACCACCTAACATCCCCTATTTAAAAACCTTCATGTGTTATCCATGTGTAAAAGAACAAAATAATGAAAAGAAAAAATAGAGAGAAAAAAAAAAACGAAGCACGCACTAAGTTAAAGAGACATAAAGAGATATAGACCCGCTGACGAAAAAGAGCAAAGAAAATTGAAAATGTAAGTTTGTAAATGTTGAACCAGTTTAGTATACTTGGTCCTCCACGCTATACTCTCTCCCAACTGGCACGATTCTAGTTGTACATTTTTTAGAGAATCTTTTTCCCTTTCTATCTTTCTTTCTTTCATTTTTATTCAAACTTACGTCGACCTTCCACGTCCAACCCTTAACCACTACTCTTAACGACCCACCCTTAACCTCCCACCCTCTTTCGAGTTAGCCCCTGAGTTTACAAACACATACACACGCGCGCACACATACACGCATACACACGTACTATATGCATACTTATGTGTTGTTGTTATGTATATTTATTGTACATATACTCAAGCAGAAACAACAAACATCTTCGTTCTGTCGTACTACGTCCGCCATTTTGTAATTTTAGTGATGGCCGATTTGTAGCGTTTCACCTGATGTTCGTTTCCTCTCTCTTTATCTTTCTTTCTCTCTCTCTCTCTCTCTCTCTCTCTCTCTCTCTCTCTCTCTCTCTCTCTCTCTCTCTTTCTCTCTCTCTTTCTCTCTCTTTTTCTCTTTCTCTTTCCTCCCTTTTTCTTCTTTGTCTAACTATTTTTCTAATTCTTCTATGCCTGTCTGTCTGTACTTCGTCCCTTTTTCATTTCTTTTTTCTTTTTTTAATACGTCTCTAATATTTTTTACTTAATTGTATTTTGATCTTTTTTTTCTTTCTTTGCGAACACAAACGAATTCGACACGAGACCAAACCAAACGTCCGGATTATTTTTTTTTTTTTTTTTATTAACTCGAATGAACGATTAATTAATCAATTAAATAAATAAGGCATGAATCGTTATAATTTTAATCGATTGATATTGTACAACGATCGGTGTAATTTTTCATTATAATAATCATCATTTTTCACGTGCAATAATTGATGTTGTAATGAAAAAAGAAAGAATTGCATCATTGAAAATTATAACGTATCGTATTATAATTAAAATATTATAATGAAAAATTATAATTGAAAAAGAAAAAAATTTGAAGGACGTTCGGTGAATAACACTCTTTCCTGGTACACGTTTATTGTTTAATGGAATATGAAATTTTTGTGAGAAGACGAACATATTCTAAAACAAAGTTACCAGGAAGAAGTGTGTAGAATCTTAGAAAAAAAAAATAAAGAATAAAAAAAAGCAAGTATAGCGCTATAAGCTTACGCGGCTCTTCTTCGGCTTTAAGGAGCGCACGGTGTCGATATATTCTCGATCATAAATCGATGTTCACTTTTAATGGTGTCATAAGACGTGTGATAATATATATTTTAAGGAATTTGTCCCCATAGCTTTAAACGACATAGAAATAAAGTTAACGACATAACGTATTGACGTATCGGCGTGTACACGTACGTACTCGCACTTCGTAAATCATGTTTTATGTCGGAACTAAAAAAGAAAAATTATTCACTAGTCTAGTATGAAAAAAAAAAAGAAAAAAGAAAATTATTAAAAATGAAGATTAAATTGAAAAATCGAAAATTAATAAAAAAAATCAAATAAGTAAATAAAGTAAGCAAAATAATGCGTTTTTTTGAGTAAACTCACGAACGATCCAAACATTTTTAAATGAAAACGCCCAAGCGTTTTGTCTTTAATCTATAGGGGATATAAATTATTAGAAAAAAAAAAATGAAAAATAGAATATAAATCCGAAGAGAAAAGTCGAAAGAAAATGGTAAACTTGAAAAACGCATTTTTTTCGGTGCCTCGTGAACGGCCAAAATTTGTATAAAAAGGAAAAAAGAAAAAAGAAACTTAAGAAAAACGAGCATCTTGTTTTTCCTTATCTGGAAGAATGGGAAAATTATCGAACGAGAAAAAGAAATGAAAAGTAGGAAAATTCCTAGAACGTTTTTTGTTCCGCTTAAACTTAAATTAAAAACTTCTTATTTGCATGGACGCTATACGAAGAACCAGATGCTCGGTTCCAGAGTTGAATAAAAAAAAAAAAGAAAGAAAAAAAGAAAAAGAATGAAATAGAAAAGGAATAAATAACGCTGCGCGCTCGTAGTTGACATAAAAAAAAAAGAAACAATAAATAAATAAATAAATAAATAAATAAATAAATAAAGAGAAAAAGAAAGAAAGAAATCAGAAAGGAAGGAGCGAAAAAAAGAAAGAAAGAAAGAAAGAAAGAAGGGAAGGAAGGAAGAAAGAAAGAAAAAGAAAAAAGAAAAATGGCCGACGCTGTATATAAGGCCGAGGAAGTGTCGCCGATCATCTGATATGCATATGTATTTACTTACCTCTCGCTTGCGTAGTTTTCCCAAGTGTCTAACACAAACAAACAAAAAAAAATTAAAACAAACAAACAAACAAACAAATGTTTTTTAACCAAAACAATCCTACACCAAAAAAAAAAAAAAAAAAAAAAATAAAACAAAAAATAATATAATACAATAATGTCGTCCAGTACAGTCTGGGAAAACGGAACGCGGAAAAATAATAATAATGATAATGATAATAATAAAAATAAAAAATACAAATGAAAATGAAAGCAAGAAACAAAGGATAGACGATTTATGTTTTTCGCTAAGAAACTAAAGAAAAATATGGGAAAGAGAGAGAGAGAGAGAGAGAGATATAAGAAGACAACGGTATAATAAAGATGGCTGCTTTTGTGACCACGTGAGGAAGAAAAGAACTCGAAGATCATGGAAATTTATGGAGAAGCTGAGAAGGTTCTTTTGGGAAAAGTCGAAGAGGATTAAGCGAAGAAGATATAAATCGTCCATCATTAGCATATCGTTAATAGAAAATCTAAACGAAAGTAAGAAAAAAAAAGAAAGAAAAAAGAGAAAAAAAAAGATAGAAGACAAAATCGTTGAAAAAAAAAAAGAAAGAAAGAAAGAAAAAAGACGTTTTTCTTGACTGTATATTCACAACTGTACTCTATCACAGACAACTTCCCCCACCACTCCACCAGACCACTCGATCCTTCATTTAAATCACCATATAACTTAGTTAGCTACGCCACGCTGATGAATCCTGTAATTAGAATTCAAACGAACACGTAGTGAAGTCCCAATAGAAAGAAAGAAAAACAAGGACAACAAAAAAGATCTAAAATTACTTCCATTCTTATCTTCTCCAATCTCATTATTACCTGCTTTTGCATGAGCGAATGATCAGAGTCCCCATATATATATATATATATATATATATATATATATATATATATATATCCCTATTCTTTTTTTCAATCTTTTTTCTTCCATGACAATAGATATACTAGAGACAATTAGTTATTATAGTTTTAGATAATAGATTACGAGAGACAAGACAATTGAAAATGATATTTAACTATTATTTTAACTGGCTTGTCTTGAAGAAGAAAGAAAAAAGAAAAAAAAGGAAACATAAAAAATGTCAGAGAAAAAAGAATGACCGCATTCATAATTTGCATGTCTATTTAAAAGTGATAAACAAAATACACTAAAAGTTTAATATCGTACAATCGATATCTTGTAATAATATTTCGCAATAATATCTTATAATCGATATCTAATAATAATATCTCTGTAATAGTATTGTCGGTCGAAAACGATCGCCTTTGTTTTTCTTTCTTCTTTCTTCTTCTTTATTTTCTTTCTTTCCTTTCTCTTTTTTTTTCTTTTTTTTTTTTTTTTTTTGAATAAAAAAATCCTATGAGCGAAATTTCTAACAGAAAAAAAAAAAAAAGAAAAGAAAAGAAAGAAGAAAAGGAAGAAAAGAAAAAAAAAATCACGGTCTCTCTGTATTTGATGCTGATTCAAAACATTTTTAGGAACAAATCGCAAAAGAGAGACAAGTGACCGGCCGTGTCCAGATTCAAGTATCCTATGAGAACGAACGTAAAGAGCTGATCGTCTCAGTATTCACTGCTGATGAATTATGTGCCAGAGAAGATACTGGTTACGGAACGTTACCCGAAGCATATGCCAAGTTGATCCTAGTCCCAGCTTGGTACGTTCAACATACGATACGGTACGATTTATCATTCCAAATGACAAAACCGTAATACGTTTTGTTAAATATATATGTGTATTTAGAACAAGAGAAAGAGAGAGAGAGAGAGAGAATGAGATAATGAAAGAGAGAAAGAGAGAGAGAGAGAGAGAGAGAGAGAGAGACAGAGATAGAAAAAGGAAAAAGAAAAAAAATTACTAAAAAAATTTAATTAAACCATATTCGTTTTCTATATTGATCCATTTAGCGATCAAGCCACGTTGAAAACTGTGGTGGCTGAGCCAACCCAAAATCCAATATGGAATTCAACCTTATTGTTTCCTGGTGTTGACGGTGAAAGTCTAATGGATAGAGCGATCGAAGTATCTCTTTGGGATTATTGTCCTGAGGGTGATAACGTTTTTCTCGGTGAATGTACGGTTGATTTACAAAAAGCATTGGAAAATGATCGTGCCGTTTGGTAAGTGTCGATTAATCTCTTTTTCTAATTTGTTTTTTTTTTTTTTTTTTTTTTTTTTTTTTTTTTTAATTTGTTTTCTTTACACTTTTCTCTTTTATTTGTAACTTAAACACAAATGAATGAATGAATTTATATATATATATATATAATTATATAATAATAATAATAATAATAGTAATTTTGGATTGATTTAGGTATCGATTGGAGGATCCACGAGGTCTTCGTTCTGGTAAATCGCCATATTGTTCGCCACGCGGTTCATTGTCGATGGAAGTCGCACAAAGATTCTTAAGAAAGAACGAACTACGTGAGAGAAGTTACAGCGACGATACACAGAGCGACAGCGGAAGCCCTGAACTTTGTTTCTTACATCCCGATCATGCTTGGCACGTAAATTCGAGACGTGGCTCCAGCCAGTCGGAACAACTCGAAGTCGAGCCCTATGAACTTAATAGGGATTACAGTAGATCTTTGCCTGGAAGTCGTCGAAGTAGTTTCCAAAGTCAATGTGGAACTGATAGTAAACGTAAGTGCGTCAAAAGTTTCTCTTATATTTTCTTGACTTTTTATTCTTAACCATTCCATTCATAAAAAGAAATTATTAACTAGCCGAATCAACGGACTCGTTAAATAATTAATTATCCGATCGATAAATTAAACTAGTTGAATTATAAATTTAATAAATATCATTGATTATCTAATCCATAGAAAATGTTCGTTATATTGTTCGACTAATCGATAATTGATCAGTAATCACGTGAAATAATGAATTAATTGATTAAGTAGACTCCTCAGATTATTCGACTATCTTAATCTATAGATCATTGACGTCAAATCTTAATCCATAGACAATGTCGAATCATTGATCGGATTATCTTAATCCATAGACTCGTCAAATCATTGCGCGTATTAATCCATAGACTTTCTCAAATTATTGACCGTCTTAATCCATGGACTCGTCAAATCATTGACCATATTAATTCGTGATCTCCTAAAATAATTAACTAGCTGATTCATAGATACGTCAAATCAATGATCGTCCTGATCCTAATAGTATCATCAAATGTTTTGATTGATTACAATTGATCCATTTGATTGATACAATTGATCTCGTCGATTTAATCAGAATTATTACTGTTAATAATATCAAAAACAAATATCAATAAATAATATCATTAACATCAAGAAAATGTTCTATTAATTTTCATCGTTCTAGGTGGAAGTATGGGTGAGGCAGATATGCCGATCGTCGTACATTATAATCGCGAACGACGACGTAGCTCTTGCACGAGACAGATGAGAGATCCTGAAGAAATATTAGAAGGCCTTCGTACTTTGAAAGCCGCTAAGGGTGAATTAAACAGAACTATGAGTCTTACCGGAGATAAAAGACGCGGAAGCCGTGAGTATAAACGTGTGTTTTCAATCGACCATCATTTTGTCTAATCGTCGTCTGCCTGCATCTCACTCGCTCGTCTCTTTCATTCTTTATCGGAATTATTTTCTTTTTTTATTTTCACTCTCTCTCTCTCTCTCTCTCTCTCTATATATATATATATATATATATATATATATTTCTCTCATTTTTTCTCTCTCTTTCTCTTATTGTCTATTCATTTCGTTATTTCTTTTTCTTTTTTTTTTTTTTAATATCTGTATATGTATATGTATATATGTATCTCTCTTACTCTCTCTCTCTCTCTCTCTCTCTCTATCTATCTCTCTTTCTCTCTCTCTTTTTCTGTGCATCGTCACTATGTTGATCGTCGTCAAACAATATCATCGAATACTCAACATCTCAATTATTTATCTCTCGAATCAACAACACTCGTAAGTTCGAACCATCGTCACAAATCAATCTGGAAAAATATCTATCGAATCTCAAATGCTATT
>NC_057690.1:3602197-3627197 GCF_014466175.1 Vespula pensylvanica | reverse complement strand
AGTCCTCCCCCCACCCAACTTATGTTTACGTTCTCTTCTACACTTTGGGTTCCACTTTTACACCATATATATATATATATATATGTGTGTGTGTGTGTGTATATGTATGATGTATATTTATATATAAATATATACACATATATATACGCAGGACACATATATTGGTTTGTATGCAAAATCTTTTTTCCTATATATGAAATTTATATATATATATATACTTTTTCTTAATGTTATATGTATACATATATTTTTCTTTTTAATTTGTTATGTATAAAATGTGCATAAAATATTTTTACGATTTTATATGTAAAATATATAAATATATTTGTCTTTTTTTTTATATATATATATAAAATAAGATTATGCATATTAACTAATAATAATATATATATATATATATATATATACATAGTTAGTGCAGTATAACGCTTGTTAAGAGTATTCGCTTAGCAATTTCTCTGCCAGCATTCATAGATATTCTGATCGCTAGCCACTTGCTACCAGTTGTTACCTACAGTTGCAGCCTTAGGTAAGAAGTCAAGAATTTTGAAACACACACACACACATAGACACATACAATATATACATTACTATCGTCGCACGTATTTCGATCTTAAAACGTATTCTTTCATCCGGGTATTTAAATGGAAAAAGAAATAAATGAAAGATTTTTAATTATTTCTATTTAAATTATCTATATACATATTTTGACTGAACGTCAAAAAAGAAAAAGAAACAAAAAGAAAATTTTCCCTATCGAATTATTTTCATCGGCACCAACAGATATTTTGTCGAATTGTTCATTATCGCTTACGCAATTTATTTATATCATTAAAATTAAATTCATACCGATGAAAATTTCATTTTTTACGTGGACGAGGGATCCAATCAGAGTTGTGAAATTTGATTAGAAAATTATTCTTTTAGTTTGGATCTGAACGAAGACAGAATAATTGGAACTTAGGTATGAAATATGGTTTGGGCACAAAAGTTCTTAAATACGACAAATGTACGTAAGTTATCTTAAAAATCAATTAGACTTTCTTGAGAGGTTTTAAACTAATTCTTTACCTCAGATAATAAAATTACAGATCTTTCTTGTTGAGCTATAAGCTTAACTGTAAGCTTCAAAGTGTCTTGAAAAAGAGTAATTGATTTTTAAAATCACCTGAGAACTTAGCTCGTTTAAGAACTTTCGACTCAATCTTATATTATATATATATATATATATTTATATATATTTATATATATATTTATATATCTTATTTATTATATATATATACATATATATCTTTTTTTAATTTATTTAAAAAAAGCGAAATTCGTCCGACGTTTATGATAAATCTGCATGCAGTAGTTACTACTTATTATATTATAGGAATTGTTTAATCTAATCAGAATGTAAATAATAGAAATTAGAATATTTCATTAACAAATATATGGGTACCTCTATATACTCTCTACCTCTATATACTCTCTCTCTCTCTCTCTCTCTCTCTCTCTCTCTCTCTTCCTCTTTCTCTCTTTCTCTCTCGGTCTCTTTAACGTGTCCAATTATTTCTTTCTATTCTTCTAATCTTAATTCTTAACTTTTTTGTATTTACTACATAATCTCCAATATATATTGTATAATAATATCTAACTTAATATTAATTATTATATATTATATTATTCTATGATATATAATAATACAATTTATTTATTTATTTATTTTAATTAATATGCAAACACATTTAAAGAGATACCCATATAGTTTTATTTAATATATGTTTTTTACTCGCATCGTGCAGCTCGTATAAATTCGAAGGAATGCTAATATATCTAATCCCAACAACGTAGTTTTTTTGTAGAGATTAGAAATTAGAAATTAGAGATTAGAAATTAGAAATTAGAATAGTCTTAATTTACAATCTATAAGGTTTCTTTAAACAAATAGATTAAATTGTGTATATATATATGTGTGTATATGTATATATATATACGTATATATATATATATATATTCTATTATATCTCTATTTTTTATTAAATTTTTTGTACATTTTACTCACGTAAATTGAAACGGTCATTTATCAATTAACGCATAAAGTTAAACCTGTTAAATAAGCGTTGTTAATCTCGTGGAATTCAACAGAGTGCAATATATATATTTATATATATATATATATATAATATATATATACATATATATACACATGTGTGTATTTATAGGGTGTAATAGAATTCATAAATATATAAGCAAATATCTCGCGACTGGTTGAAGTTACAAAAAAGTTTATTACGAAAAATTTACATAATTTTAAGTCTACTGCAAGGTGCATATAAAAATTTCTTCTTTTTTTCTCTGTCTTTTTTTCTCTTTTCTTACTCGTGAACTTTCCGAGTTATGAAGATTAACATAGTTATTTTTCTTTTCAAATGGATACTCATAATTTTTTTTTGCATATTCATATAGCAATAATCATTTTTGCAAAAATCATATTTAGTAACAAAATTACTACTTAGATTACAACTGTAAACTAAGCGTAATAAAAATTTTTCATTGCCTGCAATTTCGATTACAAATGATCGATATGATCTTCATAATTATACTAGATTAAAAAAAAAAACAAGAAACAGAAATAAAAAAAAGATTTTTTTTTGCCATACTCGGTGACAAAAGTTACAAAGTCTTACATATATTTCTTTTATTAAATTTTCTCTTGTAACTTCATAAAATCGCTATGTTATATTTGCTCGGACATCTATTGATGGACACCCTGTATATAGCTTGGCTGAGGCTTTTAAAAATGGTGGAGCTTCGAAACTAGGTCAAACGGCTACTATCGACGAAAGATTTATTTTTCTATAACTGTGTTATCGGAAAACGATCGGGACGTTAAATACCTTTTACAGTTCGAAAAACATGTTCGAAATGATTAATCCATATTTAACGTACACATGCACATACTAACAAAGCACAGACAAAGAAACACGCAGAGAGAGAAGAAGTTAACACGAGAGATAATAAAATTAAATCGAGTAAGTTTAGACGGGATTGTTTTTTTTTTTTTTCTTAATTAAAAAGTTTCATCCGTTTTTATTGGTCTTTTACCGATGTTAATTGTTAAATAAAATATTCCATATATACTTTGGGTATACTGCATTTGTATACAATATACGTTTTAATTATGTAGATTTATTTATTTCTTTTTTCTCTTTCTTTTCTTTTTTCTTTCATTTTTGTTGTTACTGTTGTTGTTTTTTTTCTTTTTTGTGTTGTTTTGTATTTCTTATTGAAGAAATGTAAAGTGATTATATAGGGATAGATTCGTTTTAACGTTCGAATGATATAGAAAGGATTAAAGATTCTTTTTTTATTCTTTATTATTTTTATAATCAAATAAATTGAAATATATATAGGCATATATATAGAGATTATTTTAATTAAAATTTTAATTGAAAAAAAAATATAATAAGAAAAGAAAAAAACCAAGATTAATAATTTGATTAGACTTTTACTAAGATAAATAATTTTTCTCTTTTCATATATATATGTATATATATATATATATATATATATATATATATATATACACACACACACGCACGCACACACACAGTATTGTTTGGATAAATACTAAATAATCAATTTTATAAAAATTTGAATAGATACAGATAGAAAATGGATTTTACTTCTTTTTCATTTATTTATTTATTAATTTATTTTCTTTTTTCCTCCCCCTTGTAATCTACAACACGTAATAATCTAATCGAGATATTAATACACACGAACCTCGTCGTAATCCGTCGAGAACATGCTTCGCTATCGTATTTTGCTGCCTTACAAGTAGAAAGTAAAAGCTTATTTGGATGACGCGAAAGATATAAGATTTCCTAGTAGAGTAGTAGAGAAAAAATTTAGTTAGCAAACGTAAAACGCCATGAGCAATGGAAAGAAAACAAAGAAAAGAAAAGAAAAAAGAAAAAAAAAGGAAATAGATAAGAAATAAAAAGAAAAGAAGAAAGTAAGAAAGGAAAGAAGAAGCGTTAAACGCAACCTTTGTGTCGGTGTGTCTCTTCTGTCTATGTATTAGTGGCTCGTTTAGAAAAGTAAGAAAACTTTTACGGACGGCTATAACGAAAGAAAAGTTTGAAAAACGTAATGAAACCTTTTTATCGTTCCTCGAAGATACGACGAAAAAAAAAAATATAAAAAAAAAGAAAAGAAAAAGAAAAGAAAAACAAGAAAATAAAAAATGAAAAAGATTGTAAGGGAGAAAGAAAAATAAATTAATAAACGAACGAACGAACGAATGAATGAATGTATTATTTGCACGATTATATTTTTTACAAAATTATATTTTTTACAAAATTATTCGCACAACTTTACGATATACCAGAAGTTATCAACCCTTAAGATATTAAAATTTGTTATTAAAATTTATGATAAAGCGGCACACAGGTTGCAACGCCATTTCATTTGAATGATCGATTGTAATAAAAAAAAAAAAAAAAAAAAAAAAAAAGAAAGAAAGAAAGAAAAAGAAAAGAAAAAGAAAAGAAAAGAAAAAGAAAAAAGCAACAAGAAAAGCACATTTATTGTAATCACACAGGGCGGGGTGAGCGCAAAGAGAGCATCATGGATATTCCTGAAAGATTCTTGGATCGAAGTAGTGAATCGGATGAGGACGATAAATGGAGGTAAATTGTTTCTTCGTTCTGTACTCTTGTAATAAAATTATTTATATGCATATGCATACGTATAAAATTGTAATTTTTTATATACAATTAATGATCACAGTCTGGCAGCTAAAACTGAGAATGGTCTCGACTTGAAGCTAGGACGAGGTCAAGTTCTACCGAAAGGCTTCAAAATGATAAGCGGTAAAGTTTCATCTGAACGATCAAACTTTTATATATCATATATATACATACATATATATATATATATATATATATATATATATATATAAGATTCGAAAAGATACGTGTATTTTTTTGTTTAGGTCCACAATACGGCGAAGTGAAATTAGGTTTTTGTTTGAGCAAAGGTACTCTCGAGGTTGAAGTTATCTGCGCGAGGGACATCTGCCCAAAGGAAAAGGATGAACCCGGTAAAGAAATACATTTTTTCGGGTGAAGTTTTTCAACTGGAAGATATACGAATATGTTTTATCTGTCATTTTGATATATCTCTTAAACTAAATGGTAGTTTCACAGAAACAAAAACGTACTCTCTTGAAAAATTATAAATCTCTTCTAGGTTGATACTTCAGCTTTTCTTTCTTTCTTTCTTTCTTTCTTTTTTTTTTTTTTTTTTTTTTTTAAGTATATACATATATATATATATTTATTTAAAATTATTATATATTAAAAAAAAAAAAATGTTAATTACAACAATTATAATATCGTAACGTTAATACGATCAACATACTGATAATAAGTATAACAAAATTAATAGTTCGATAATTACAAATATTTATATATATATATATATATTAGAAAAAAAGAAAATTATTTAAAAAAATAATATTGATGAGTAGAGAAATTCTAATGCTAAGTTACAGATCAAAATACAATTGAAATTTAATTAAAATCGTATTATAATCCAATCGTGATTTACTCGTCTAATTATATATTCTTTAAAAATTAGATACTTACGTGAAGACGTATTTACGGGACGGTGAAAGATGGTTGCAGAAAAGAAAGACAAGAGTTATTCGACACACACGTAATCCTCAATATCGTCAGACCTTGAAATACAACAGTTGCGATGCCCTCGGTAGAAATCTTTTAATAATGTTATGGGCAAAGAAACAAGGATTTGAGAGTAATCAAGGTTTGGGTGGAGCCGAAGTGAACCTTGAACTGTTGCCATTAACTCGTTTGACCGTAGATTGGTATACTCTCTTCCCGATCCATACGTTAGGCACACAAACAGCAGACTCGCCATGATGGCTAAGGGAAAAATGGGCTCTCGAAGCTGGCGAACTTGACCTCAGATTGAGTCTTTTACTCAAAGATGAGGGCGAGTCCGTCGTTAAGATCATCTCTTGATGGAAATCTCGGCTAATTGTATCTTACAAACGAGAACATTTTATTTTTCATGTTTATTTTTTGATTAATATTTATTTTATTTAAAGGATCACTGTGAGTTAGCAATGAAAATTATTTCCTTTTCTTTTTTTCTTTTTCTTTTTTTTTTTTTTTTTTGATGATGAAATTTAATAAAGAATGAATATACGATAACCTTAAATTTAATAATCAGTATGGGCGTAAAGTTGCTAGATGATTTCAATAAATGGAAATCTTTCGTCAACGATTTTTTAAGACTAATTTTATTAAGAAAAAAAAAGAAAGATCGAACGAGCTAGACTTGTTTGCGAGATTTACGATCTGTAAGAAAAGAAAATAGTTAGTACTTGGAAAATAATCTTGAAGAGGAGTAAATTATTTTTTAAATCGTCTAATAACTTTTAAATCGTCTAAGAAGACTTTTGATGCCCACTTCGTTTATATAAACATATAAATGTAAATCCAACAGCAAAGGTTAATGATTTGATCTATTTTTTTTTTTTTTTTTTTTTTTTTTTTTTTTTTTTTTTTTTTTTTTTTAATGCGAATTAATTTTCTGCATTTGTATCGACAATGACAATCATATCGAGACAATTATTCTATGTAGTTAATCAGAAGAAGACAATCAAAATTATGCTAAATTTTGTCCTTTTCTTTTTCTTCCTTTATTTAAAATATTTCTTCGCTGCTCACAGTGATCGTAATAAGCTAAACTTTGTAAAATATTAAGTTCCTCGATAATTTTCACTATAATGTTGCGTCCAATTCGTGTTCCTCTACCAAAACAACATTGAAAAAAATCAACAGATTTATTACAATTATCTAAATAAATAATAATGCAGAAAAATATACACGCATATATATGTATATATATTAATAATTAATTTGATATAAATTAATAATGATATAATTAATTATTATTATATACTAATTACAATAATAATTATTATATAATAATATTTTTATTATTATAATTCATTTGTGTATGTATATATCTATGTACATACAATATCGATTATAATAATTATTATATATAATTTATATAAAAAAGAAAAAGAAAAAACAAATTTATATAAAATTAATCATTTTGAATATTAATAATCGAACAAAATCGATCTCTGAAGCAATATACGTATATAAAAAAAAAAAAAAAAAAAAAAAAAGGAAATGACACGTATGATCCAAAATTAACACACATACGCACACACACTGACAGACAGACAGACAGACAGACAGACAGACAGACAGACAGACAGAGACAAAAAATAATATGTCTATAGAATGGTTTCAGCAATAAAAGCGTACCTGCGTTCAACTCGTTGTTTCGAACGACGCGCGAATATTATGATCGATAAAAACAATTATTTTTCTTCCGATTTTTTATCGTAAAATAATAAAGGAAAAAGAAATAGAAAAAGAAGAAAAAATAAAGAAATTCAGAAATTCAGAATGAAAGAAAAGAAAAATAAAAAGGAAAAAAAATGTTGTATGGGAAGAGCGAACGCGAGCCACGTAACATCGATGATCGATCGATGTTTATATAAGATTGAACAAAAATATATACATATAAAAGAAGTATACAAACGAGATACCATTTTTCCCAAAATCTATAAAGGATTATGAAAAAAAAAAAAAAAAAAAAAAAAAAGAAAATCAAATTGATCGAACGATATAAACGAAACTCGATCGATTGAATTTTGTAAGGCCTTATCGAGACATTTCTGATTAAATCAGTACAATATTTAAATCGAGTCTCGTTGAAATCTAATTTTGTTCCTCTATTCTTTTTTCTAAATTCTTCGTAATTTTTTATTCTTGTCTTATATAAATGTAATGAATAAAAAAAGGCCGATGGAACCGTCGATTATAATGACGAATTTTTAACATTCTCATTAAAACAATTCTTTTCTTTTTTTTTTTTTTTTTTTCTTTTCTTTTTCTTTTTTTTTTTTTTAATCATCATCAAAGATGACAATCAAGATCATCGAGATTTAAAACGACAGAATTTATTTACGAATTGAGAAATAAACAGACAACAATAAGATATAGAAATAAAAAAATGAAGAACAAAAATAAGATATGTAAACGATATCGATGGTTTCTCGCCTTAAATCATTTCAAACGAAAAGACAATCGATTTAATAAATAAAAAATAACTAAATAAATAAATAAATAAATAAATAAATAAATAAATATAATAAATGAAGAGAAAGCTCGCTGGTCGAGCTCGAAAGACATGGATTAATGATCATAGGTGAGGGAAGAGAGTAAAATGTGAGAAGAAGAAGAAGAAGAGGAAGAAAGAAGAAGAAAAAAGAAGAGAGAAGAAGAGGAAGAAAGAAAAAGAAAAAAGAAGAGAGAAGAAGAGAAATAAAGAAAAGACAACTAACAAATGAAGTCGAGACTCAGCAGCCAATTCGAATAATATACAAGAAAGAAGAAATTTGGTGTTTAAAGGTCGCACAATTTTTTTAGTTAGTACGATATATCAACATATAGCGCAAGAAGTGTATTATTTGGAGGATAGTTTGAAAAATTTGGCCATTGCGTCGTGTTGTTTCGATTTGAAGAAAAAGAAAGGAAAATTAAATTAAATTAAATTAAAAAAGAATCAAAGAAGAAAAAGAAAATTAACGAACAGTGTTTTGTGTGAAGTTTTTCCAACTTAATTAAATTAAAAATTATTTATATTATATTTATCGTTGTTATTATACGTTATACATTATAATGGTGTATAAATTACAAATTATTAAGATTTCTGATTTAAAAGTGATATAAAAAATAATCTTAATAAAATATTTCAATTACAAATGATTATATAACATAATAATAATAATAATGATAGTAATGATAATATAATAAATATTAACAGCAAGTTCAAAAATAACAATAATTTAAATATTTAATTAATACGAATCATTGAATTAATTCGTTTAATTTTCCTCGTGATTGGTAATGATTGTTGGTGAAAGGAAATGATTGTTTAAAAAATAAGACCAAAGCAATGGCCAACGTGATGTAAATATATATAACATATGTATATATATATATATATATATATATATATATGTATGTATGTATATTAAATATATATATGTATATATATATATATATATACATATAAACATTTAAACTGTAGAATATAATCCTTTATATAACAAAAAGGAAAAATATAAAAGAGACCGTGAATTGTTCAGACATATTGCGCTTACCCCGCCCAAAGTAGACATAGGTGATGATTAAACGTGATACTATCGAACACTTTAATTTTAACGACCTAAAGATATATAGTATCTTCGTGACCTTTTACAAAATACCAAAAATAATGTAACGATTGTATTATTATTATTAATATTATTATATAATAATATAAGATGATATGTGCGAGCAATCCATAAGTGTAAAAGATATTGTCTAAAAAGTTTAGATTCTAAAGAAAACCGATGTCGTTAGAGTAACAACAATAAAATTATTATATTTTTATATGACGACTCCATTACATTTATTTCATTATTTTATTTTATTTTATTTTATTTTTATTATTCTCTAAAGCAACGACAAAAAATTTTTGTTCTTATATATTTTATACATATATATATATATATATATATATATATATATATGTATAAAATAAAAATATATATGTTGATATAGATATAAAATATATTATTACATTATTATATGATACAAACGTATATATATATATATATATATATATATATATATATATATATAAAATAAATATTGTCAAGTGACAATGGAGTCGATATAAAAATATGATAATTATTAATTAAAAAAAAAAAAAAAAAAAAAGAAAAAAGAAAAGAAAAAAAAAAGAAAAAGAAAAGAAAAGAAAAGAAAAGAATAGGACACACGCGCCTAAATTATTTGTCGAGAGAAACGTGATGAATAATCAAAACGTACATATGTGTGTATATTGCTGACACGTTATAAGAAAATGGTGTGTCAATGTTCCCCATATCACAATAATTATCAATGTGAATACATGTGTATAGATAATGTATGTATGTATGTATATGCGCGTATGCGATAAAATTCGGAATGTTAGATAAACGTACGTATGTATTGTCAAAGATGATAAACGACTAGACTATAGTTAAATAACAAAACCAAAAACAAAAAAAAAAAAACAAAAAAAAAGTGGAAAAAACTATGATCGCAATCACAACAGTATACTCGATCTTATCTTCTAAATATTCTTATCAAATAACTTGCATATATATATATATATATATATATATATATATATATGCACGAGTAATGTGCACAGTTTATGTCAACAATTATTAAGATTCGTTTAAAAACTCCCTCAAAAAAAAAGAAAAAAAAAAAAAAGAACAGAAAGAAATACGACGACCTTCTTTTCTACTCTCTATATCTTTCTATACTGATAATGGAATAAAAAAAGAAAAAAAAAAAAAAATAGAAAAAAAAAGCCAATCTAAACTATCCTAAAAAAATAAAAAAAAAAAAAGAAGAGTAAAAATAAAAAAAAAATAAAAAACAATCTTTACGCTTTCCAAACTAATCAATCTTTCTTTATACATAATTACATTAACATAATTACATACGTAAATAGTACATATTTACGATATCTGATAATAATGCTGTGAGTTATATAGCTTGCACACTTGTTATCGCAAATAGAGTACGCCACGGATAGAGATTCCACCATTATGAAATAAATATTTCATTCGAATATATCAACTAAAAGATTCAAAAACGATTATCTCGAATATTAAAAGAAAGAAAAAGGGAGAGAGAGAGAGAGAGAGAGAGAGAGAGAGAAAGAGAGAAAGAGAGAAAGAGAAAGAGAAAGAGAACGAGAAAATAAAAAAAGAAATAGAGAACAATTTCTAATCGTACTTTGAAAAGGTCTCGTAAATAAAAAATATAAAAAAAATAAAATAAAATAAATCATCGATCTCTAAATCTATAGATTCTATATTTTAATGACGTCACTTCGAGTGTACAAAATTTCAATTAAAAATTTCTTCTAGAAAGAGGAGAGAAAGATAAAAGAAAAGGATAAAGTATGACGTTCAAATGGATTTTGAATTAGATAAAGATATTTTACGCAACGACTATGAAAAATTTCTTTATTAAGCGTTTCAACGTTTCGCTATTAAGCGTCGCATAGACAATCCTAACGGACGATTAAAAAGCCTCTATTTATTGGAAAATGAAAAGACTATATATAAATATATAAATGTATATGTGTATATATATATATATATATATATATATATCGTGATTAGCCTAACGCATTGTAGATGCGTTTTCTACTAATTATTCGAATTAATTAAAGACTCATTATCAACACCTGTTACTACTGTTACCGATACTAGTATATTACATACTTATTGCTATTAATCTATTCTATTTACTATTGAAATTCTCTTTAACTATAGCTTTACGCAATTTACTGGCCATATAGTGAATATACAAGTTTTATATATGTATATACATGTATTCATATATATATATATATACATATATATATATATATATATGTATATATTATGCGACAAAAATTAGAAAACGTTTATATCAATTATATAAAAAAATATGCGATCGAATTAAGTAAATTTTTTTTCTTTTCTTTTCTTTTCTTCTTCACAAAAATCACGTAGAAAATATTCACGAGAAATTTAAATATGGAATGATAAGAAATTGATAAATTAATCTATCAAATGAATTTTTTACGAATTAATGAATACGTGAATTATTAATCATTTTCAAAAATTTATGGTAGTGTTCAGTATTATATGATCAATTACTATCGTTTAAGATTACGTTATTAATTATTTAGGTTTATTATCGACTTTCTGTAATTTAATACGTGGTGCCTGAAAACAGGCAATACTTCGTACTTCGTTGATAATGTAGCTTAAGAGTGCCTTTTATCAGTGAAAGAAAATTTGTAAGCCCCTTTAAAAATGCTATCCATTCGTACATACGTGTAACAATAAATTCTCATACTTAAGTCTCTTGCTATGTTACCTATTGTAAAAACTTACCGACAAATTTATTTTTACCGACTTGTAATACTCTATTAGCTACATTACCGACAAAGTATAAAACTGCCTGTATCGATACGACATACATTTAATATTGAAAAGCGAAATGTTTTGCTAATGAAAATTCAAAAGTTCATTTTTCTTCAATTTTATAATATTTTCATGTTGTTATTTGTAATTTTTATAGATTAACAAAATTCAACTTCGCTATTGGCCATTTTTAACATCTTTGATTAATCTCTTAAACAAAAAGGACAAAAATTTTTCTATTTCTTTGTCTCTCGCTTGATAACTCTTATCAAATGATCTATCACTGTTTCCTTTAATTCTTTTTTATCACAATTATTAAGTCATAATTTCATAATCAACGGAATGGCCTAGACACTTAACAATCGAGCATAACCACCTCAGGTTTGCATTATTATCTACTACTATTACACTACTACACTACTACTATTACTACTATTATTACTACTACACTACTACTACTACTGCTATTACTACTATATTATTACTCTTACTATACTACTGCATTTCGCCTAAAGTAAAAAAGAAGAAAAAAAAAACAGAAAAAAAATGTAAAGAGGTTAGGTAAAATAACGATTAATACATTACATATAAATACATAAACGTGTACGACTAAAACGAATGCTGTATTAACTTTGACAATCGAATCTATTAATCCAAAAGAGATCTTTAAAAATCATACGTATAAATATATACAACACATGAAAAGAAAATATATATATATATAATATAAATAAACATATACATATATCTATATATATATATATATATATATATATATATATATATAAATTAAAAAAGAAAAAAAAACAATATTATAAATGTATGTAAGAATAAAATAAAATAAGTGCGCGTATGTGTAATATAACTCAATGATGTTAAGTGTGTGAAAGATTCAAAGCAGAAAAGATTATAAGTAAGAGAAAGACAGTAAAGAAAAAGAGAGATACATTATCGTTCTTACGGTACGTCATCAAAGCGACGATAGCGCCGCTTTGCGTTTGAAATAGAAAGTATCGAAGAAAATATTTTTGAAAGAATTTCTTAGCTAATTATGCTAATCGAAGAGGTGCTAACAGGTTAATTGTCACATCTTATCCCTCCTTAATTAAAGGAATATGATGTTCTCGTATGATGGAAAATTAAAACAAAAAAAATATTGAAAAAGTAAAAATGAAGAAAGAAAGAGAGGGAGAGAGAGAGAGAGTGAGAAAGAGAGAAAGGTAAAACGATTTCAAATGCTAATCTCTTCCAATACATATCTCTATCGTACGTACATACATACTTGCATATGTAATACGTATATGACACGACTCGTCTAACCTCTAAAAGTAAGTGAACGTGACAATCTCCCTTTAACGAATTAATTTTATTATTATTGTCATTGTTATTGTTATTATCACTATTATTATTATTATTATTATTATTATTACTATTATTATTATTACTATTACTACTATTAATATTATATTGTTATTATTATAATTAATACTGCTATTATTATTATTATTATTATTATTATTATTATTATTATTATTATTATTATTATCATTATTGTCTTACATCAATCTATGTCAATGAAGAAAATTATGTATATATTTGTTTATTGAAGAAAAAAGGGAGCTAATAATTATGTACAACTACATATTATGTAATGATTGTACGATCGAGATGGATTTTTTCGTGTATTTTCAACGATCGTAAACATCCTTTTTAACACATACATATATACAGAACAAAACACTACATACAACACTAGCTCGAATACGGCCTAAAAACTAACCTAAAAGCGAGGAAGAGAAAACGAAGAATCGATTCTCGAAATATATATACATATATATGTATATATATATATATATATATATATATATATATATATATAAATAGATGGATATATATATATATATTATATTATATTCCCAGTCGATAAAGAAACGTAGTGTAGATGTTAATATTAAATTAAGTATTTTTAAGAGATGCAAAATATATGTATATCGAGAGAATCTATCAAAGATTAAAGAAAGAAAGAAAGAATAAGAGAGAGAGAGAGAGAGAGAGAGAGTGTGAAAGAGAAAAAGAGAGAGAGAGATAAAAGAGGAAGTCATTCGACAAGCATCGAATAATTACCGACCGAGCAAGAGTATTTATTATTTTATAATTTCAATTTTTTTTTTTTCTTATTTTTATTTTGACTTTCAATAAGAAAATATTTATTTCTTTTGGGCGAAATAATTTGTATATATTTTTTTACTTTATATATACATATATATATATATTTTATTGTAGATAATTTGTGAAATCTATAAAAAAGATCTAAAGCTTAAAAACCGATTTTTTTTTTTTTTTTCTTTATTTTTTTCAATATTAAATTCATACTCTTATGAGTTTTACGTTTTGTTCACATATAAAGACTGTACGGCAGAAAAGCGATTTTTTTCGTGTAAATCGCAAAAAAGATTGTAGAAATATATACATATATATTTGTGCTGGAAAGAGAATATCTTTAAAAAAAGAAAAAAAAAAAAAAAGAAAAAAAATGTAGATAAGACAAACATAGACGATACGTTATTGTATGAAATAATAAATGTGGTGTCACTAAAATATGTGTTGCGTTGTGATTGTGTCGTGTATACATCAATTAGAATTAAAGATGTAGACGATAAAATTAACAGAAGAAACGAATAAATAAAAAAGAGAATAAAAACAAAACAAAAATTTCACAGATTAATCGAACACGAAATAAATTGGAAAAATTTTTTTAATCTTTTTTTTTTTTTTTACACTTTTTCTTTTCTTTTTTTTAATAAAAAATATTTTTTATATTTTAATATTTGTATATAAAATGGCACTTAACTCATTGAAATGTCAAATAACGTAAAATATTTTTCCAATCCTTCGATATATATTACGTTCATAATATCGAATAAATATAGACGTGATAAAATATAATATCTTTGATCGAAATATTATAACGACCTGTAATAAATTATTGGAAAGGATTAGGTTTGAAATTTTGATCGTTATATGATATAAAATTATATACTCTATTATCAAGACATTTTACAAAAATCTAATTAATATTTTACACGATAGTACGACAACGTACATTTTTTATTGCTACGTCGGAGCTGTCAACTTGTTAATAAGACAGTGGAATTATGATGGGAATCGATTTTGAAAATCGAAATTGATTAATTAACAATTACGATTGCTCGACGAGAATTGTCATTTTTGTCATGAAAAGGCCGTTAAATATAATTAATTAAATAATATTATAAACTTCCAATGTCGTTAAATCTTTTCAATTTTTCGGGGAAAACGTCTTTGAAAAGTACAGGATCGGCACGAAATTCAACAGATTGTAACGGCATTGTTCCATAGATAGATGAAAATCTATTTATACATTGTGTACGTTCAACCATATGTGTTAAATCTGCCGATAACATCTCGGTATTTGTACACTCTGGACATCGAAATTTCTTTTTCGGTGTCACCTATAAAAAATTTGATGCTGATTAATCTTATTAAAAATTAAAGTTACGAATTAATAATAAAAATTACCTTTATCGGAGCTTTTCCTGTAGTATTAGCAACTAAAAAATTCATTGCTATATCTTCGCAATTCATATGTTCATCTACCCATTCTTTAATATCACCCGGCATCGCAGTTGTATACATATAATTCCAATACTACAATAAACAATGATTTTTTTTTTTTTTTTTTTTTCTTTGAGAAAAGTAGATAATAATTAATGTAAAAAATAAGAAATAATATATCGTACTTATATGCGTCTTCGAACGGATATAGGAAATGGTAAAGGTTCAGGTAAAGGTATTTACAAAAGGATATAAAATTAAAATGCCAACAATTGTTCGTGCCTATAAAATTTTACGTAAGAAGGAGTTATAATCGTGAATGAAAATTTTGTCTTCTTTCAAAAATGACAAATGATAGAATGTATACCTTGTGATGAAAGGCAGCACCAGTTAAAACCATAGAAATACTATTAGTCCATTCACTCTCATATTTCCAACAATTAGTAGTATTATCCCACATGTGAATACGAGATGGAAATCCTACTATCCTGTCTGGAAATTCTCTCCAAACCTATGCAAACATCATTGAAGTAAATGAAACGTTATTCGATAAATTTTGTTTTGTCGATTGAAAATAATAATAATTAATACTTCGTAAGCAAATTCTACTTCATCGGTCGTTAACATAATAATATCGTCATCTATCGAAAGTACTGCTTCGGTTTCTATTTCGTCATATGGATAAAATCTGTTCGACAATTTATTTTCTTTCGTTTGAATAACTTTTAATGGTTTAGTTAGTTTTGGCCATCTTGAAGCTGTAATGTATCAAAATCTATGAATATATATATATATGATTATTACATGATTGGTAATAGTTTTAATATTAATTAATATACGTACAATGAGGTGGATCTTTTTGTTGATTATTCCAAATAACTAAAACTTTGGATAAACTTGGCACTTTGACAATTTTATTGATTAAAATAAATAATAATTCTAGCCTGTCGTACGTTAAAATAACAGCTGTGAATCCTCTTGTCTTGGGAGCAGTTAATGGTAGAAAAAGTGGAGAAATTTTATCCTGTTTATAAGAAAAAAATAAATAAAAAAATAAATATATATATAGATAAAATCTGTGCTTAACATATATATTATGTCTTTGATAATTTACCTTATGAGTAGGTATATTCCAATATATATAATCTCTTGCAAAATTTGTAAACACACGATCTGCTAATATTTCTAATGTTGTATCTGTTATTTTTTGCATTGATTGAAAATATCTTTTATAAAGCCATGTACCTTGCTCTCTCAATTCTATTATTCTTTGCTGAGATATTCTCTTTAATATTGATATTACTTGTAGAACATCTATTTCGCGAACGAATATTGCTGCTCTATAAAATTATAAACATCAATTTTTTTATATATAATTGAATTGAATGAATGATAAATATGATATCTGTAATTATAAATATCAAACCTTGTCCAATCAATCGTTCCATAAAATGGCATAACCAGTGAATCTGCCACAATTACTGGTATACAACCAGCTGCCATAGCTTCTAATAAAACACTTTGTGCTAATCTTGCTCCACGTATTACGAAACAAAATGTGGCTGTCTAAAAATGCAAAAAATGTACAAATATTTTCGCGTATCCTTATTTAACATAAATATTACTACGTTGTAGAAATAAATTTTTTAGAGTATTACGTACTTGAAGTACAGCGGGATATTTATAAACATCTTTTCCAGCGCAGCGTACTGTGTTATTCATAGGACTGTATTGTAAACATGGACCAAGTAATAATATTTCTTTTGGAAAAGAACTTTTAAGTTCTATTAAATCTTGTTCAAAAGCAGAATTAATATTAATTTGAGACGACATAAGTAACCATGTTCTAAAAGAAATTATTAAACAGATAGATATTATTCCTCGCGGATATCTAGTTTAAAACTTTTTTTCTCATAAATATCATTAATACCTTTTAATTTTAATATTTCTATTGAAATTAGTTAGAAATGAGCTGTAAACAGGTAAGCTGATATCGAATCCAGATCTATAAGTTAATGTAGATAATCCAGCACCAGCGATCATAGCTTTTCCAACTGATACATCGAGAACTGTGTTATAATCCGGAACGCTTCCTGGTACCATATTGAATATTAAATGATTTTCTCCGCCATTCCAACTATTGTCATAAGATAAAAATATTGCAATTATTTGTAAATACAATACACGTTTAAAAAGACAATCTAGATTTGTTAAATACTTACAATGGTAATGTTTTCAATGCTTGCGATACTTCTTGCAATTTCAACCTATTCTGATTGAGAGTATCGATGGAGGGAACAAATATACATGCTTCGTGAGGATTTGAAGTGTAAAACTTACTTGATATAAGAGCATTTAAGATTTGATAAAACTCTTTAGTCATTTGATTAGTTATTGGTTTATGTGATCCATCCAAATATATTTTTGGAGGGTATACGTATACTAAAGGTTTATTGCCTCTACTACCACAACGATATACGTTGAAACAATTAAAATATGTACAAGAAGAATTGGTAATGTCAGCTGCTGGTGAATCTGCACTTAAAACCTCAGTGGGTAGTGTATTTATATTAGTTAAAACAATTGCATTATAAATCGAATTTTGTGGAGTATCGCCAAATTTAAAAACATGATATGCAGCGATTAATATGATAATCAATGTAAACAAAAATAAAGTCACAACAAATAAATTATGATAATGATACGGTAAACGTATCGTTTTGAAAGATAATCTCGTTGGTAGAACCATCTTACATTTTATCGATATACTTATTAACCAATACACTTTACTTATACGTCACATCGTAGAAAAAATGTTGAAATCCTACGATCAGCTGATAGTCGCCGAACGAAATACGCCATTTTTATTTTCGCCTTTGGATATACACGTATACGTATATTTCTGTCAGCTTCATTTTAATATTTAATGAAAGAACAAAAAAGATATTATATTGACACTAATCGTATCAATACATAATGATTTTGTGAGAAAAATTAAAGAAGTATACAACACTGTATAGTGTACATAACATTTTACTTTAAATCTATTTATGATCGTTAACCTGAATCTAGGATTTGACGTATGTGGTACAATCTAGTCCCTATTCGTTTCTATACCGTAGTTATGAATTTTTGGTACACCCTGATGATAATTCTGCGCGGGAATTCTGATACTATTTTTTAAATTGACAATATTCTTTTTTTTTTTTCTTAATCGTCTTCTAAACTACCGATAAATTGTAATTTTTCGTTGGAATATTCAAATGTTATTTAAAACGTATTATTCTTTATAGTTCTCGTTCGATGTAATTTATTTATAAATGTTTAACCAACAATGTGTTAATAATAATAATAACTAGTAATATATATATATATATTTCAAATAATTACAATTTTTTGAATAACGTGTGTTTTTATATATATACATATATACATAATTTACGAAATACAACGCGCATCTAGTAGTTAACCTAACCTATACGAATACACACGCGTATAATTCGTTGATAAAACAATAAGAGAAATATTTGTGATGTTCAGTGTGTATTAAAAATGTTATAAGATATAGAATGTATCCAGCAAATCATAAGACTATTTTCGTATTAGACCATACACCTTATTTTGGTATATCCGCGGAATCCCCATTAGAATTTGACTTTTTGAAGAGTCGAGGGCAGAATTTAATACCATTAGCTCCTGTTTGTAAATCATTATGGACTACAAGTGTCGAAGCATCACTCGAATATTGCCGTATTGTTTGGGATTTATTCCCGACTGGCAAATTGGTTTGTAAATGTATTATCAATATGATTTATGAAACTTATTATTAATTCATATCTTTCTTATAGATTAGATACGTAGTGACTGACCGTGCGGCTTATGTATTGAACTCATGGAGTCCACTTCAACAAAATCTAACTCATGTAATTATTAGTTAAAAGTCTGTGATTTATATATTATCTTGTATCGTACGATTAGATCTTTCTTAAGTTTATTTAATTTTAGATAATGAATGGAACCGCCATTCTTGGCGTGCCGACAAAAAATCCAGAACAAGGAGAAGATTATTCGGTGATACATGGACTAAGAGTAGCTATAGAAACGCTTAATGAATGTTCTGAGATTCAACACGAAAAGAGAACTTCTTTGAATGAAAATATCAATAAGCTTTTGAACAGGGGTAGAGTGATTTGTATTACAAGTGCAAGAGATAATAGTAATATGAAAAGTTTAGAAAATATATTTTTGAACGAATTAACTCAAGAGAATAAAACAGCTCTAGCTTCTGATCAGTAAGTACTTTTTCTTGAATATTTTTTTTTTTTTTTTTTTTTCTAATATATATAATATATCTTCTTAATTTTATTGCAGTTTGATGCCAATAGATTTCTGTCATTTAGTTATATTAAATATCTGCCCTAATAACATCGAATCTCAAGTTACCAGCCAAGGACCAAGAGAGGTATTTGTTATTTAAATTTTTTTATTTGCTTTTATAAGAATATTTTTCATTTTCAATATTTATACGAAAGGTCTCTCCTCTTTTGACGGTGGAAGTGCATTCGATAAAGGCCCCAGCATTACATTCAAAGTTATCCCATCTTATTTTATCGCATTATGACTTAGCCAGTACAACAGTAACGGGAATACCGATGAAAGAAGAACAAAATGCAAGTTCTTCTGCGAACTATGATGTGGAAATATTTCATTCCTCTGCTGCGCATTCTGCAATCTTGAAAGGTATATTATTAATTATTAGAAATTATGTATAACTCGTATATACATACGTATATACGTTTATTACAGGTAATCCACAAGATTCAGCATTACTAAAAACATTCAGAAGATTCGAAGAAGGTTCAGAGTACGAAACAGTAACATTAAAATGGTGTACACCTCGAGGTTGTAGTGCATCGGAAATGCAAAATTGCACGGCAATGCATAGGATCACTCCCGTAGATGTAAATAGTAGACCGTCTTCTTGTCTAATTAATTTTCTTCTAAATGGTAGATCAGTAATGTTAGAAATGGCGAGAAAAAGCGGTGGAAAGACAATATCTCATTTACTTGCTGCTCACGGTGGTGAAATCTTTATACATACATTATCTACAGCAAGAAGTGTTCTTGAAGATCCACCTTCTATCAGTGAAGGTTGCGGTGGTCGTGTCACAGATTATAGAATAACCGTAAGTTTAGAAAAACAAATTTTTTTTTTGAATATCTAAGTACTCATCCTTTTTTATCACGTAGGATTTTGGATCTCTTATGAGAAATAACATGTTAGTGCCTTTAAAACGTAGTCCAAACAGTATTCCAGAAGGACCAGTGGAAAGAATGAGACCAAGATTAGAACGTCATACAAAATATTGGCCGATAACAATTTCTAGTACTCTCATGTTTAATTTAAAACAGGTAAACGATGAAATTATTTTCTACAAAATATCGAACGAACACAAATTTTTATCTTAGAATATGAATTATCTTTCAGTTACTCGATCCTTTACCAGAAATTATGATAAAAGAGGAAATAACAGTGGAAGAGGTTCTGCAATGCAAACAAATAATCTTTAGTATACTTCAATTGGAAGCAAAACATGAAACATTGTCGATGCCAAGTATAGGTGGTGGACGAGTTGGTAAAGGTGGAGCTCGTAGAGAAGAACACTATCGTTTGTTATGGGGCGAGTTGGAAACTTTTCTCAAACATCATGCGAATAATTCTTCTAATCATTCCGAAGTTCTAAATTGTTTGCTCGAAGTAAGAAGCAAAGATGACAAAGATAAAGTTGAGTTGGATCAAGCTTTACGCGAATTGGATGGGTAAGTTATATTTTTGATTATAAATTTAGTTTGCTAACACTTTGAGATAGTGTATAAAAAAAAAACAAAAAAATATTGATGTAATTTTTAATTTGTGTAAAGCTTTGGAAAGGAGGATGGAACTGCACGAGCAAGTGTTATCAGGGCAACAACGGACTCACCGATGTCACCGCCAGCAAGTACATCAATATCGTTTGGAAAACAATTTCACAAAGGGAATCATCATGCACCGAAAACATTGTTAGATATCTGGTTGCAAAGAAGTACACCAAAGGAAAAAAAACCGGAGTTTCATGGCCGAATTAACTGTGAGGGTATTATAGCTAAATTATATCCTAATTTGAAAGAAAGTGGAAGAGAACCTAGAGAAACGATATTGGAAGGATAAATTAAGATAAAGAATGAATAAACAATAGTAAGTTATAAAGTAAATTATACATTTTAGTTTTTAAGTAAATTATATTTTCAATTCTTTTCTTTTGCTTATTAATAAATATTCTTATTTTTATTAGCAATCAGAAAGATTAATCGCAGTGAAGAAAAAAGAATACATATATAAACATAAACGTACATGATACATAAGAATGTAAATAATAATGTAACGAAAACTATACAACAAAGCAAGACAAATATATATATATATGTGTGTGTGTATGTATATGTATATCTATATTAAATATATATGTAATTTAAACAATGTACGTTTCTTTTTTCGTATCAATGGCAATGAAAGGAAAAAAGAAAAAAAAAAAAAAAGAAGAAGAGAGAAAGAAAAAAAGAGAACCAAGTTATAAAAATATAAATCCTTTATAATATCTATCTAATTATCTAAAACACAATCCAATTAATTCCAAACAATATATAATTCACGTTGGTCGACAAATTTAAAGATAAAGATTTATCACGACTTATTATTCAAGCAACGATCGAACGAACGGAAATAAAAGAGATAAATTTGAATTAAACTAAACTGTTCCAATCAAAAAATATATTCTGATATCTATGATAACATATGACACAAACTTGATATCTAAGTTTCATTTAACAAGGACACGTAAGTCCAGACATCAAACGAGAAATAGAAGAGAAGAAGATAGAGAATAACGAAAGACAGAAAAAGAGAAAGAAAGAAAGAAAGAAACAAAGAAAGAAAGAGAAAAGTGTATCAGTGTAACAACAGAAGAACGGTAAGGATAGTAACGTTTATCCCGTAACGACCTTGCCGTCCTACGCTGGTATTTTATAGCCAACACGTCGTCGTGTCTGCCGACTGTCTGAGTTAGTACACGTGAAGAGAGAGAAAAAGAAAGAGAAAGAGAGAGAGAGAGAGAGAGAGACGTTGACCTCTTTTGAAAACTATAGGACTTGCGTCTGGGTATGTATCCTACCTCCCACCATCCTTTAAGATTCGCTTGCATCTCCCCCAGTTCCCTCCCGCAAATGGAATTCCATTGCTAATCGATGGTAGGAGGGAGGACAGTAAGCAACAGCAGCAACAGTAAGCAAGCAACCAAGCAGCAGGTACATAACACACACACACACACACATATATATACATTCATACATATATACATATGTATGATGTAGTAGTAATGTAACGGGAGCAACGGGTCGGGGGAAAAGAGAATCGACGGAGACGAAAGTGGAGAACCGTACGTTGTGTGTGGGGTGGCGGGTGGGAGAATACAAAGAGAGAGAGAGAGACAGAGAGATAGAGTGTGTGAGAGATGAGGAGGTGGAGGAGAAGGAGGAGGAGGAGGAGGAGGAGGAGGGTGGTAGTGGTGGTGGCGGAAGGAACCATGGAATACAAGTTCGTGACGTAACAGTTCATTCATCCCGAGACAGACGATATCACGGTCAATGGTGTGTACATCGTGCGTACGCATATATGTATATACATTGGACTTGGGTCTGGATTGCGTTTTCTCTCTCTCTCTCTCTCTCTCTCTCTCTCTCTTTCTGTCTCTGTCTCTGTCTCTGTCTGTCTCTCTCTTTCTATTTCTCTCTTTTTCTCTCTGTGATATAATATATGTATATATATATATATAGGTTTGTATGGATGTATGTATGTATGTTATATGTTTTCTCTCTATCTCTCTCTCTCTCTCTCTCTCTCTCTCTCTCTCTCTCTCTTTCTCTCTCCCTCTCTTTCTCTTTAGATATTCTCGCACATTTTATGCGATAGATCCGAACATGCGTGTTGATACTGTTTGTGTGGGTGTGTAGTATAGTAGTAGTACTGTAGTAACGTATGTATCGGCCGTGAAATGCACAACACACGTGATACATGTGTCTCTTACGGACGATGCTCTTTGTATATACGTCTCTCTCTCTCTCTCTCTCTCTCTCTCTCTTTTAACTTACCTTTTCATTGATTTTCTTTGTCTCTCTTTCTTATCTCGAAATATCATTTCGTTTAAATCGTTTTTTACTATCACACTTGTAGATTTTTATTATCGTAAATTTTACAAGAAAGAAAACGAAAAAAGATTGTTAATACTAATCTAACTCTACTGTTTAACGTTAGAATCGATTTGTAGTAGTCTGTCGTAATTTCAGAAACTAAACGTAATGTACATACGTACGTACGTACATGTTCATTCATTGTAGATCATTGTTATATAGATATTTACAGAAAGGAATAACGTATAAAAAAAAAAAAAAAAAGAAAGTGTAGAAGAATTAAAATCGTTTTGGTCAATGAATAATAAGAATGATTGATTTATTTCTTATATTATATATTATTTTTCAAGTTGTTACGAGGAACCAGTAGTAAACATCGTATATTCGAGTCCCGGAAGGTTTCTATGTTCCGTAGAAAAGCTTATCGATAATGCATAAACCTTATCGATTTTCGGTTGCGTACTCTCCGGTTCCTAGCTTGCGGAGTGGATATCGATCCGTAGCATAGAGTAGTAGCCATACTTGGTTGTGTATATATATATATATATATACTAGTGTGTGTGTGTGTATACACTCTCACAGCCTCTGCTATAGCATAGCCTCTATAATTCATCGTCCTTCGTTCTTCTTCCTGGTCTTTGTACCTACCTTTGTAGCTTTGTACCTTTGTACCTTTGCGATATATCTAAAACTACCTTTCTGCTATACTATTACAAGTAACTTTCCTATAACACGGTTCGTTTCTTATCATTTTCTGAGAAACTACAAAGTAATAAAAAAACGATGATTGTAAAATTTATTCATAATTAGATTTATTTATTTCTAATTTTATATAGAAGTATGAAAGTAGGATATCGATTGTACTTGGATTACTTTTTTTAAAATTCGTGTTATAAGAGGATTGTTTGTGTGCGTGTGTTTGTGTGCATTATCTTCTTCTTCGAATACAACATATATATATATATATAGCTGACAATGATTTTTCAGTGTTAGTAATAAAAGAATAGAACTTTATCTTATAGGAAATTCAATGTGAAAGAGATAACACTAGAGATA
>NC_057690.1:3592197-3599697 GCF_014466175.1 Vespula pensylvanica | reverse complement strand
TTTTTTTTTTGCTATTTTTTTCAATAAAGAATATTTTACTTATTGAAATGAATTGAAATGAAATGAAATGAAATGAAATGAAATTAATTGAACAATTTAATCTGTATAAATGGTCACGTGATTCGTGCAACATGGACGCCGATACGAATGTCGACATTTTCTGGTTTTTCTTTCTTTTTTTGTCGTTCATTCTTTTTTCTTTCCTACTTTTTGCGTTTTTTACACTTCACTAATTTTAACCGAGCCACGCCTCGTTTCTATCGGAAAGATATTCGATTAAAAAACTTAACTGGATAACGTTGTATAGCGAGAAGCGATTACGCGACTCCTTTTTGCGTTCGAAACGAAATAATCGATCTTACAGATCGAATCAAAAAGAGAGGTTTGTATTAATGAAAAAAAAAACGAAGAAATTTAGAAAAAAGAAATATCCCATTAAAGGTGATACTCTCTTTCTTATTCCAAAATCAAAAATAATATAGCAAAACTAGCAGTAATTGAGTCGCAATTATCAATTAATTAAAATAATCGACTTTTCTCCATTTTTTTTTCTATCTCACACATAATCCATGTAATAAATTATATAAACACATAAAACATTTGGAATACGAAATAGATAAATAAATAAGTAAATAAGTAAAAACAAAAAAAAGAAGGATAAAAAAGAGACAACAGTTACATTCAACCATCAAACAACCTATCGCACGTAGTACCATGCATACTCTATAACAAAATAAACCAACGAAGGATAAAATACAATCCAGGGTAAATAAATAAATAAAGAGGAAAAGAAACGGTAGTTGTGAAATAAAAAAGTAAAAGAAAAAAAAAACTCCGCAGTCATAAAAAACGAATAAGGAAGCAAAAGAAAGATGAATAAAAAAAAAGAAAATAGAAAAAGAGAGATAGAAAGAGAGAGAAAGCTAGAAGTTGATGGCGAGAGGGAGAGAAAGAGAGGGATGGATAAAGGTGGAAGGGTGTCCCCTGGAACGGGCATGATTACGTCGTGCTGCACGTATTCTGCAACAATAGCAGCAGTAACAGCAGCAGCAGCAGCAGCAGCAACAGCAGCAGTAGCAGCAGCAGTAGCAGCAGCAGTAGCAGCAGCAGTCGCTACGTCACCACCTGTTTACAGACAGATATCTATAGCCGTACTCTCGTGACCTTGTCTTTTGTATATATCATCCCCACCCACCCTTAACCCCTCATTCCTCCTCCTCTTCTTCTCTCATGGCGCCCGCGGGATAACTCTCAGTCACCCCCACTCCACCTCCTTTTCCTCTCCCTTTTCTCTTGTCACCACAATGTTTCCTTCTCTCTCACTTTCGCTTCTCTCTACTACTACTAATGATACAAGCATCACATCACTACATACTACTACTACTACTACTACTACTACTATTACTACTACTACTACTACTACTATTCTACTACACACTACTACACTACTACTACTACTACTACTACTACTACTACTACTATTCTACTACTGCTACCGCTGCTGCTGTTGCTGCTACTGCTGCTGTTGCTTGCATCCAACCCTCTCTCTCTTTCTTTTTCTCTCTTTCTCTTTCTCTTCCACTTCGTCCTCCCTCTCCCTTTACCCCCTTCGACACTCCTCAAACTGCCATTGAGGTAACCAGTTATTCCGTCTGTGACGTAACGAGGTGTATCACACGACCTGCCTCTGCTTTGTCGTCTATCCTTCTTACTCTCATTCTCTCATTCTCTTATTCTCTTTCTCTTTCTCTCTCATTCTCTCTCTCTCTCTCTTTCTCCCTCTCTTTCTCTTTTTCTCTCTGTTATATCTTCATCTCACTCACTCTTACACGCATACGGTGTTTGCACGCGTACTGCAGTCGCGTTGCGCTCTTCCTCCTCCTCCTCCTCCTCCTACTTCTACTCCTTCCTATTCCAATGCATTCATTCTCTCTCTCTCTCTCCCTCTCTCTCTCTCTCTTTCTCTGTCTCTTTCTCTTTCACACTTAACGTGCTCTAAGCGTTGCACTTTCCTTCTCTTCCCTCTCCCACCTCCTCCCTCGCAACCCTTCGATCCCTTTAAATCTACCGGCTCTTTACGTTGTACTGTTTTTGTATGTGTTTATATACCTACTCTCTTGCTTGTGTTAACATAAACATACACATACCCTCTCTCTCTCTCTCTCTCTCTCTCTCTCTTTCTTTCTTTCTCTCTCCCTCCCTCTCTTTCTCTCTTGCTTATAATACTCGCAGTTACTCCGTGATGTGAGAGAGAAAGAGAAAGAGAGAATACCTTAACAGGTCAACACGTAGCTTCGAAGGTCATGGCAAACGTTATTGGGTCACTGGAATAGTCGTGATGCACTTCCCATTACTGTACTCTTCCTGCAGTATATATATATATATATATATGTATGTATATATATGTATGTATTTCTCTCCCTCTATTACTCTTGCTTTAACGTGTATATGTATGTATGCAAATGAAGGAAAGCGTAAAGGTTTTCACCTTTAAGGGTCTTCCCTTTTTCTATATGATTTCATTTAATATATTATGTATTTTGATACTGATCTTGGAATTTCTTTTTTATTTATTTACTTATTTATTTATTTATTTATTTATTATCTTTAAATCTACTTGTTCATTTATTTCTTTTTTTGAATTTTTACCGAAACGTAGTATCGTTATTTATTAAAATTTTCGCAATATATCTATCGATGATAACAATTAATCCAATATCGATGTTATAAAATTATATCTTAATTACTGCTTTTAAACTATTGTATATTAAAATACTTAAGAATTACGTGAGTTCGTTTTTTTTTTTTTTTTCAATATTAATTAAATCTCTTGGAAGTTATTATTGCTGTTATTATTTATATATAGATATTAATATTGCCTTTCGTTGTCGCATTGCAATTTATTGTGATAACATATTCGACGTTCGTATCGACAAATTTGATTGAGTGGATTTATTTCATTCGATGATAAACGAAGAGAATATCAAGTAGTTTTTGAACAATGGTTTACAAGGAACAATGCTTTCTCTCGATTGCATTAACCTTGAGTATTTTTTAGAAACGCTTCAAGATGAGTTGAAGGTATCTCGAGAAGAGATTTCGATATTTTTACTATGAGAAAGAAATGAGTATTGAAGGAAAAAGAAAGTTCTATATATTTTGTTAATTATCATTCCGATAATAATCATCGGATCTTTGTTTTATTTATTGATTTGCTATCGTTTCTTTCAAAGGGTTTACTTTTGTTGTACATTTGTTTAATATTTCTCAAAGAATTTGTTAAAAGATAATTCTGGACAAATGAGTTTTAACAAGCGGCTTAACGTTTAACATTTATCCTTAAAAATTTATAAAATACACGTCTATGTTAAATTAATAACGATCGTCGGTATTACACGATTTATCACTTATGTATATGCACATTAATTCTGTTTATAATATACATACATACGTAATAATAATAATTCATCAATTCTAGCAAACATCATGGCGTATCGATAGTCTTGTTTATTAACGAGAAAGTTGATATCTCGGTAGACACTAATACATTTGTCTCGGGTCACTCATCCGTTTTAACCGTGCCACTTGTGTAAAGCTTTACAGTTTGCACAATCGTTCTAAAGGGTGTACCAAAAGTTTGAAAATCATTTTCATAGATCAATTACTCCTTTACGTAACCCCTTTTCGACTAATTCTTTTCTTTTCTTTTTTTTTTTTTTTTTTTTTTTGACAGATTATAAAAGAATTCTACGAATACGAGAAAAAAAAAAAAAAAAGAAAAAATATATTGGCCCAAAAGAGTTGCGATAAAAGAGTAATTAATTTGTTTTTAAATTACTTATATTGATAACTATTATCTTTGACACACGCGAAACACTTTTGGCCCATCCGGTATATTTACATACATACGTAGTTACATACGTAGTTATATATTTATGTAAAAGAGTTCGAATGAGTTTGTTTCCTTTCGAAACAGTTACACGCATGTATCTATGTATGTAAGTATGTATGTAACTTACGTTGTTCTTCCTTTTCAACGAAACCGTTAATTCTTTTCAATTTAAACGTATGTACATATGTATGTATGTATATGTGTATATGTATATGTATTTATTTATGTATATGCATATGCGCTTCTTCTCATGCGAAATTTCTTCGTCAGGAGAAAGTTAAGATGTCCATGAATACCTCTCCACTTTCACTTCCTACGAGAATTCTAGAATTCTATCTTGAGTATGATATTTCAAAGTAAAATATATATATATATATATATATCATATACTCTATCGTACTAACTAATCGAGAATATATTAAGAATTAGTTTTAACCGTTACATATTTATATAATTTGTGATATTATTTTTATAACAAATATTATATATAAAATTGTTGTAATATCGTTTGGATATCTTACGGTGCGTTTTAATTACTTAAGCTATATGAAATGTTATATACCAAAATGTTATTTAGTAAATAAATATATATGTAACTTACAGTAATGAGCATATGTATGTATTAATAATATATGTTAATATACATATTTAATCAATAATTATAAATGTTCATTTCTTGTGGATTAAACGAATCTAGTATATACTAAATATATGTATATATATATATATATATATTTAAATAATAATATATTATATAGTACAATATAATATATTAAAAATATATATTAGATTTTAATCCACAATAAATATTTAGAATCATCAATTTAAAAGATTTCTAACAACTCAATTGTAACTTCGAATAATTAATCAACTTTGATGTCGTTTAAAGAAAGAAAAAAGAAGAAGAAAAAGAATACGAACGATACTTAGAAATAGAAATAATTTGAAAAAAGGGGGTTAGGAAGATGAACAAAAAAAAAAAAAGGAAAAAACTATCCGTTTGTTTCATCTATTTTTATTTACTCTTTAAATAATCGTCCACTACAGCGATATTCACTCTGGTAATTAAGATCCTCCCCTTCGTACAATGTCCCTTTCTCTCTTTCTCTCTCTCTCTCTCTCTCTCTCTCTCTCTCTCTCTCTCTCTCTCTCTCTCACTCGTTCTCTCCCTTCCTATCTCATATAATCATATATATATATATAATATATATATACATATATATGTACATATATATATATATATACGTTCTCACCAGCAATGTCACCATTTTAACATTATCCTCGTCATCATCACCGTCATTATGGTCAACGATTATTACAATGAACCAGCAACGACGACAATGATAGACACATTTTACATTCTTAGAACTGATTTTAAGATTATTCTTTTTTCAATCAATCTCTCATTTTTCTCGTTCTCTCCCCTTTTCAACCACTCCCCCCCCCCCTTACTCAATAGTCAATAATAAGCATATCGACAATTGATATAATATCGTATGTATTACAATAATACAGTCACTCCCATTGATTGGCTGTCGACGAAAATTGTAATTTCGTTTACATAGTTTTATTACCCAACTTCTAATTTCTGAACATTTCTGAGCCATTAATCGTTTCCAAATAATGGCCGATTTATTCCAATGGCTCCTTCGCGTTTTTATTTATTTTATTTTTTTCTTTTTCTCACTTTCTCTTTTTCTTTCTCTCTCTCTCTCTCTCTCTTTCTCTTTCTCTCTTTCTATTTTATTCTTGTCTTCTTTATTCTGTTTAAGGCCATAAGTGTGAAGTGTGTGTTGTCTCATTACTATAATTTGCAATTATCCAGCTCTAATAATACGTAAGTAAGTAAGTAAGTATCTTGTAAGTACACACATAAGTGCGTTTATTATTTATGTTTATTTATATAAATCGTTTGTTTGTTTGTTTGTTTTATTTATTTTATTTTATTTTATTTTATTTTATTTTATTTTTATTTTTTTTTTTTTTCTTCAGAATCCTACGACACGATTGAGGTATAATAATTACGCAGATAAAGAGTCTTTCCGTTGCAAACTAGTCGGTTGTTATTGAATGTTCTCTCTCTCTCTCTCTCTCTCTCTCTCTCTCTCGCTCGTTTTCACTCTCTCTCTCTCTCTCTCTCTCATTCTCACTCTGTCTCTCTCTTTCTCCCTTTTCATATTTTATCACACGTGGCAGTGTATCTTACGACATTAAAATTCATGTTTCGAATTATGTTTGTTGACAATCTCGTGCACGACCACGATTCAACACAATTTTTCCTTTTTTTATTTATTTATGTATTGTTCGTTTGTATGTTTGTTTGTTTGTTTGTATGTTTCGATTATCTATTCAAAAATACAAAGTTATATGTTGCGTTACGTGAAATAATAGAAGAAATATGGGGGTGAAACAGGACTGAGTCACGTAACTTGTTTAAAATTTGTCTTATGTTTGTATTCTTTCGTAGATTAAGTTGTTAAGGAGAAGGAAGTAGGCGAATTCGTGTGTTTGTTTATAATATTATCAATTCAAACAAAATTATATATGCATTTGCAACAAGTTACACGACTCACGTACACTGTATATTGATATATATGTATATACATATATATATTTATATATATATTTTTTTTTGAGTCTGATCGAAAAAGTATTGACGAAGATGCCTTATGAGGACAACAATGCGAATAACGATGACGACGACGATGACAACGATGATGATGATGATGATGATGATGATGATGATGATGATGATAATGACGATGATAAAGATGACGATGACGATAGAAATTTGAAAAGAAAAATTATAAGATTTGAAAACTATTTCGAGAACTTCTCTCTTTAAAACAATGACAGAAAGTTAATGATAATAATAATAATATTAATAATAATAATAATAATAATAATAATAATAATAATAAATTTTTAATTTCTTAGGAATTTCTTGCGCTGTAGCTTTTTTCTTTTCCTTTTTAGAGTAATTGTATATTAAAGTCGGAGTATATAAATTTGTTTGAAGATTTGTTAACCAAATGAATTTAAAGTAGGATTCAAGATGTCAGCGAGTTTTTTTCCAAGATGTCAGCGACAAAATACATAGTGAGACTTTGCTTATGTGATGTAATGCTACACCGAATATAGTTTCTACGTTCGATGGTTTATAGTCGAAATGAATAGTCGAAATGTATATATAGGTATATACATAAATACGTACATACATATTATATATATGTATATATGTATGTATGTATTTACGCATATGTGTATATAGATCATGAATTTACCAAGAGAAGAGAGAGAAAAAGAGAGAGAGACAGAGACAGAGAGAAAGAGAGAGAGAGAAATAACATTTTCAAATAATTTATTTAACTTTCGTATCTTTATAGTGACGCACACACACACGCACAGGCACACACGCACACACACATACATCACGATCACTTTCTCAATTACAATGAATTCAAAAATTCCAAAATCCAAAATTTCCAAGTTACAGATTACTACAGAAAAAAGAAATGATTACTAAAGAATAATAATAATAATAATAATAATAATAATAATAATAATTGGATCATATAAAAATGATCGCGTAAGCAACTACAAAGTGA
>NC_057690.1:3577197-3584697 GCF_014466175.1 Vespula pensylvanica | reverse complement strand
CCACAGCTGTTGCTGCCGCTGCTATTGCTGCCGCTGCCGCTGCTGCCGCTGCCGCTGCTGTTGCTGCTGCTGCTGCTGCTGCTACTACTCGTCGTTGTCATCATCATCATCGTAACGCGTTGTTGGTCTATGCTGGTGGGTCACTTCTTACTCTTCTTAGTGGGCGGCTCCTGAACGTCTTGCGAGTCCTCGGTGTCCTCGCTGTCCGTTAACCGTGGCGTATTGTTACTATCATCGTTTTCATTCGTAGCGAGAGAATCGTTCGTATCCTCGCTCGGAACAGCTACGGTTATGGGAGTGGCAGGTTTATCCATAGAATCCTCAGTGAAGGACGTGGTCGTGCTGTTTTCGTCAATGGCCGCCGGGTCGATGCTGCCTGGCTCTTTGCCGTTCGCAACCACTACCACGGCACCCTCTTGATTGCTGTCGTCCGATGGTTCCGTCGCTTCGCCGTTGCTAGACGGATGCGAATTACCGTTTTCCGTGGAACCCGGTATACCGTCCAACAACTCTGGTTTTAATTCAGACGCAACGTAATGGGTCCATAGTGCCAGTTCCACCCTGTGAGGGCTCCATGATTTACCATTTGACGCTGAAATTCACAATGATATTCATCCTCCTTATGCATGTTCTTTTTATATTCTCTCGGACTTTTTTTTTTTTTTTCTTTCTTTATACTCTTTTTTTTTTATTTGTATCTTTTATTATTGTTATTGTTATTGTTATTTTTTTTTTTTTTACTTCTACTTCTATTTTTATTTTTATTTTTCTTTTTCTTTCTTTTTTACAAGTCCCACAAACGAGCATCGGGCTACAAACGATCGAATTTAAAAGGTTATATTACTACTACTACTCACTCTGTTTGTTCAACCTCTCGACGGTGTTCTGAATGTGCTGGACAAAGTTGAGGTATTCCTTGGTGGTATAATCTATACCCTCGATCTCGGGTATCGCCATAAGACACTCGTCCGCCATGAAGGGCGCACTTTCCGGTGATGCTGCAGCAAGTAACGCCGATGCCATCGTAGTACCGACACCTTTCAAATTCGACAAAGCGGTAATCGCCTGTTCCAAATTCGGAAGTTTTTTGAATGCCTTCTTTGTCTCCGCCATTACGGCGCGTGGTGTGTTCACTTTGATCAGGTAGGAAAGCTGTGGATAATACTTTCCGCGCTGGAGAAACATAGAAGAGAAGAGGGAAGAGGAAACAAAAAATTAAAAAAAAAAGAAAAGAAAAGAAAAGAAGAGAAAAGAGAAAAAAAAACGATTGATTAAAGATTAGAAATTTGTCGGGATTCACTCGAATCGAATGAAAATTTCATCGGACATTATCGATGGTTTCACTCACTGTTTGTTTCCATTTCATCGCTTGAACCAATTCCTCGTGATTGAGATGAGCGTCCTTACCACGTGACTTGATCTTCTTCGGAAGTTCATTTTGATACCTGATGAAGAACAGAAAATAAAGACAAATTATCTTTGTTAATCCTACGTTTATCAGAATTAAATAGTAATTATTTACTTGTGAACAACGTGGGTATCTCTTTCGATATGAATATAGTATATACGAACAATATATACATATGTGTGTGTGTAGAAGGGGTGTGCGTAGAAATCAGGAATACGCGGAAGATGACGCAATTGTGTGGTCGAGTAGAATGCAGAAATCGTCGATTAGGAGTAACGCCGCGTAAAGTGGTTTCCTCGTATCCGGTTGAGGATCGAGGAAATGCGCGTGAAACTACGGCATGCACGTTAAAAAGACTATGACTGCTACTAACTGCATACTATATCTAACTCTTTGGCCGAGTTCTAATCAAATATGTTTCTTGTTATCGGTTTGGATTACCAGTTTTGTTTTTATGCAAAATAATAATTTTCTTTGATTGTTTTTTTTTTTCTGTTTCTTTTTCTCTCTTTCGTTTTTTTTTTTTTTTTCTAATAACTTGAAATAAGGAACTAACAATTAGACGAGTGTTTTTGTTATTTAGATAGTGAAAATATCGGTCATTATTTAAATCCTTGTTGTAAAACATCGGGGTTAATCAATCTCCGTGTTTTAATAGAGTATACTAATAAAATTCCTGTTATCGATCTGAACTAGTAGTTTTCTCTGCATTCTTCTTTTTCTTCAAAGAACGAAACGACGTAAATTACATTTTTGTTTTTAACAATTTATAGAAGGTTTTCTTTTTTTTTTTTTTCTTTCGTTGATTACTTATATCGAGGGAACAATATTAATTATTATTCGTTCTTATCAAATATCGCGGGTTAATCTATATTTTGTGTCTGAGAATTATCAATATTTTGTATCTAATTAAATAAAATTCGTATTTTTTTATCTGATAGCATAATAGTATTGGATTGATCAATAAATAATGGGAAAATTTTTAACGTTTTATTTTCCCGAATGGTATAATATCTTTTTGTAGGTCAATCCAATAATTTACCAACAACATTTAATATCAATTACACTTAGTTCATTTAATATTCGATTATATATATATATATATATATATATATATATATATATATACAAAAATTTCATGTAAGAAACAATTACGTATTATTATTATTATTAGTATTATTATTAGTATTATTATAATTATTATTATCATCTTTTTTCACTGCCTGAGATATTCTTCCGAGATAATACCGCTTATTAAAAATTGTGATATTTATTTTAGGCCATGTGTAAAGACTTATAAAAACTGGTGTATAAAAAAAAAAGAAATAGAAAAAGAAATAGAAAGCTAGTGAGTGGGGAAGAGATTGAGAAATAAGAAATCATGACTATAGTAGCAGTAATCGTAGTACTAGTAGTAGTAGTAGTACCAGTAGTAGTAGTACTAGTAGTAGTAGTAGTAGTAATAGTAGTAGTAGTAGTAGTAGTAGTAGTAGTAGTAGTAGTAGTAGTAGTAGTAGTAGTAGTAGTAGTAGTAAATAATTTAAAAAATTAATTATGTTCTCGTTCACGAGACCATTCGGACTAACATTTGATGTTGTTAAACTGTAAAACTACAAGCTTCACTAGCACATCCGAAAAGGAATAATTGATTTATAAGATCACCTACAAACTTTCGACCCCATTCTGTAACAGTAAACAGTAGCCAAAGAGACCAACGTTCCATGACGTTCGTTACATTGTACTGTTCAAAGTGAACTTTCAAAAAAAAAAAAGAAAAAAGAAAAGAAAAGGAAAAGAAAAAGAAAAAGAAAGAAAGAAAAGAAAATACAAAATAAAAAAAGAACGAACGAGGAAAAAATTGAAGAAAAACGAAAAATATGAAAACAGAAATCTTCCGAGGTGGGCAAAAAGTTAGGACGAGAAGGTCCGTAAAGATTTGAAAATAATTCCTATCATAGATCGAGGAGACTTGAGAGAAACAAAAAAAAAAGAGAAGAGAAAGAAAAAGAAAAAAATTTCCTTCGGACTGTTTTTCCTTTCACGAGGCCAACGAGCGAGCAAGCAACCGAACTAGCAAGCAAGCAAGCAAGCAAGCAAGAACGGAATGCCTTTTCAAGATAGAGCAACCGAGCCTCCATTTTGAGAGGCGCGTTCACGGCTCATACAGAAAGCGAGAAAGAGAGAGAGAAAGAGAGAGAGAGAGAGAGAGAGAGAGACTCCCTGCAAAAACAACCTTGACACAATCGGCACAGTAACGCTTCAAAACGAGGATTATGTCCCACGCTTCTCTGTGTATATAGTGATTCAACCTGATCTAACATCATCGATTCTATGATATACTATAAAGTCGTTTAAAAATTTTTTATATAAATATATATTTGTTCTATTATAATATTTATTATATTACGATAGATATATATGTGTATGGAAATATATAATGTAATATTGTAGAATAAATATAACACAAAAGTGCGAAAGGTTTTCGTCCAAAAATGTCTAGGTGATCTTAGAAATCAATTATTATCAATAGTTATATATTGAAAAAAAAAAAAAAAAGAAAGAAAGAATATTTCTTATCAAACTATTTAGTATGCATTGCAATGTTTCTGGTATATAATAAATATTACTATTATGTTATATATAATAATAATAATATTTAGTTTTTGTTAGTAATATTTTTGTTATTTAATATAATATTATATACTTGGATAATATAGTGTTATAATAAATGTAATATGATCAATATTCTTGAAATATTATCAAACGAAAATACACTGAAACTTCTTCATTTTTTGTATTTAGAATTCAAGGAGAATGTAAATAAAAAAGAGAGAGATAGAGAAAAAAGTTAGGACTAGATTGGACAAGTGCCGATCGTACTAATAAAACAGAGGAGTGTGGAAATCGATCGCATTGAAAGATGGCTATCCATTGATTGTTCTACTCTCTTGCGTAAGAAATATTGAAATCATGACTAACTTAGAGTCATTGGCACAGCGTTACCAACGAATATATAAATATCTATTTCGATTATTTCTAAACAGTTTATTTTTCTAATTCATCAAATTTTATGTTTTATCTTGAAGAACACAACTATTTTAAAAAGTCGTGTGAATATAAAAACAAAAAAGAAAGAAAAAGAAAAAATTATTTTTATTTCGATTATTGTATGATAATATTTTTGTTAATTAGTCTAATTATTTATAATAATATCTTTGTAATTACTAATGATATATCTAATTATGTAATAACAATTCAATTAACTGCTTTTGAACTCTGTGCTTGTTCTCTTTCACTTAAAAAAAAGAAAAAAGAGAAAAAAGAAAAGAAAAAGAATTTGTATCGCATAATAGCACAAATACAAACGCACGATGAAATACGGTTGAAAATAGTCGTTGGTTAATCGCGATTGGCGTTCAGTAGAGAAATTGACGGATGGTCGTTGGAAAGAGACAGATAGATAGATAGATAGATAGGGAGAGAGAGAGAAAGAGAGAGAAAGAGAGAGAGAGAGAGAGAGAGAAACGTCGATATTCAATTACGGGCCATTTGACCCAAATATTTTGATCGGTTTAACGAACTCGTAAATCGACAAAAAATCCGTGAACAGAATCGGTTTTGCTCCCTGGTACTGCCATCTTGTGACACCTTTTTTATTTCTTTTTTAAAAAGAGAAAACAAAATTCATACGACATTTTATTCTACAATATTTCATCGAATTATATTAATTCTTTTAAACAAGCTAAAGATAAAAAGCGACTTGTTACAAAACATTCTGTTTATCGGTAGTATGCAATTACTTTTTCTAGAAATAAATAAGAAATTTTTATAAACAAATAAAATGTCTTTACCGAAGAATCATACGATATTTCATCGAATTATTTAAAATCTTTCGAACAAATCGATAAAATTTTATCCACACTTATCCTTAATAATTATATCGTTAGATAAATATACTTGATTAAAATTACATCGATGATAATGATAATGATAATAATAATAATAATAATAATAATAATAATAATAATAATAATAATAATAATAATAATAATAATAAAGCAGTAAAAAATGAGATGAAAGCGCATGAAAATATTATAAAGCCATGTAAAAAAATTCAAATGACTTTATAATCGTTCAAATAATCGTTCAAAGAACCTACACACATAGCGAACGAACAAACTCGTACAAACGTTTGAAAACGTTGGACAAACGAACGTAATAATAAATGACAAAAGTTCGTGAAAATTAGCTCGAATAAAGTAGAACAAATTCGAAAAGAAAAAAAAGCATCGTCTAACCAGGGATTATTCGTTCTCCCTTAGTTTGATGATTTTAAATAAACAAGGAATCGAGCTATTCGAAAATGGCGACGGCGACGGTGGTTCTTATCAAACAACTGGGGAGGTCTCAGAATAATTAACGAGCCCGAGAACAATAACAATGGCTCGAGCCATTAGAAAAAAAAATCTACTCGTTCTCTTTGTTATTCTTCAATAAGCCAAAAAAAAAGGAGAATAAAAACTAAAAAAATTAAACAAACAAAAGAATAAAAAAAAAATATAGATCCGAATGGAGCACTTGACGTTTTTACAGCCGCCATTTTTAGAGTAAGAAAAAAAAAATAACTTAATCTTATCGTATAAAATCAATTATATAATATTACAATCTTTGTAATATTGCAATACTACAGTATCGTAATGATGCCAATTTCACAAAGTTTTTTGTTTCATTATACACAGATATTCAGCTTTGAATTCAGTTACTCATTATTCCACCAAATTTTTTATTTGCATCTATTTTATTTTGAATGTAAATCATATTAATTAGAAAAGGGAAAAAAGAAAAAAAAACCGAACGCGTGTGTGCGTGTGTTAGTATCCTCGAAGAAGTTAATTCATTTCTCAGTATAGTCGTGGTCGTCGTCATTGCTTTTCGAGTTGACGACGACAACGCTCATTAGGATATCCGTTCGGTTCTCAGCAGCCATTTTTCTCGCATGTAACACGTCCAAAGCCGGTATATCTCTTCATCAATGTCGTTTGATTCATGTTGGTGATCATGTTCGATATATATATATATATATATATATATATATATATATATATATATATATAGAAATACACACATATATTGTGGTAATTCTACCGTTGGTTACTTTGAGAAACTAGTAGATGATACTATTATACTACTAGTAGCAGTTAAAATGACAACGACAAAACGACAAAAGAGAAAAAGGAAACTGTTACAGGATGGACTAGAAGTCTCTAGGTGATTTTAAAAATCAATTTGTATTCCCTCTCTCCAGACCTTTTAGATCACTTTATTTACAAATTGTAAAAAATTACCTTGCCTTGTACTTTTATGTTCTGAAGGGGAAAAGAATTAACTTAAAAAGATACTCGAAAGAGTGTAATTTATAGTTTTAATCATCTATAGGAAGGAACTTTTGACCGATCTAAGAAATTTTAATCCACCTAGAAACTTTTGATCTATTCTATGCTTTCTTGGTAAAGATTGAAGACTTAGGATGTACGTTGTTTTAATATTTCTTCGCAAAAATAAAAGAGAGAGAGAGAGAGAGACATAGAGAAAGAAAGAAAAAAACGATAAATCATTTTTACCGATAGGATATAATCGTTCATTATATATTCAAATTCTGAAAACCTGTTTTACAGAATTACGTTTGTTCTATCGTTATATCACGTATTATTAATTATTTATGTTAGAGATATGGCGGGAAGGGAGAGTGGGAAGAAAAAAATGTTATCATAAAACGTCAAGGAGGGGGGGGAGGGGTGTCGGGAATCGATTAACCTGAGAGTTCATAAATTGTCGTTTAACGTAGTAACCGACACGACACGGGGACGTGGTAAAACTTTGTTTTGTTTTTGTTTTATCACTGTATATGTATAACACGAGCAGATTCCTCTTCTCTCAGCTGGTGTTCGCTTTCGTTGGATACTTTTACGCGTCAGCTGATATAGTAGAAACCGCGTAGATATAGATAGATATATATACGTTATACGAACGTAGTGATATTCTTTTTTTTTTTTTTCATATCTTCACTTTTCTTTTTCTTTTTATTTATTTAT
>NC_057690.1:3497197-3574697 GCF_014466175.1 Vespula pensylvanica | reverse complement strand
GCCGCTGCTGCTTCTGCTGCTGTTGGTGGAGTGTGATGGTGGTGGTGAGGACGGTAGTGTAGTGGCAGTAATGTAGTGTGGGTAGTAGAGTAGTATTAGGTAGTAGTGGTGTGGCAGTAGTAATAGTAGTGTAGTAGTAGTAGTAGAGTAGTAGTAGTAGAATAGTAGTAGTAGTAGTGTAGTGTAGTGGTGTGGTGGTGGTAGCTACGAACGCGTAGAGGGGGCAGGAGTCGAGGTAGAGCGCGTTCGCGCGACGCCGTGAAAGCGACGGGTCGGGTCTCTTTTGCGAACGCCGTGTTGCCAGTTTTCTCTCTATCTCTCTCTCTCTTTTTTTTTTAGGAGCGATCCGTACAAAAATTTACGATAAAATATACGGATACGTCCTGGCCTCGTGTCAAGTATTCTTTTCGAAATTTTCTCTATCTCTTCTCTTTTTTTTTTGTCCTTAATTTTTTTTTTTTTCCTTTCTTCCTTTCCATCGTAACTCTGCCTAGAAATCCCCTCTCCTATCCCTTCTCTGCTCCTCCCCCACTAACCAACGTTCGATCGAATACTGATATATACGAGATTCGTACGAATATTTAACTAAAAATCGTTAATGAGACGAAGTACGTGACGTTATGTTGGAATAGAAACGGCACGCGCAACGCGTGTAAACGCCCTTATGCCAGAGAAACGACGGAATAACGGCAACGTCGAGAGTCGAGCGTCGATGAGTCGGCACGAAAATTCCGACGCAGGGAGAACGGGGAGTACTTCTCTGCTGTTCGCTTGCTTGCTCGCTGCTCTCTCGCTCGCTCTTTTGCTCGCTCGCTCGCTCGTTCGTTCGTTCGTTCGTTCGCCAACTCGTTGATTCGTTTGGCGCGCGTGTTTCTTCAATTTTCGAAATAACAAGTCGAAACGAGTATAAAAAAAAATAAAATAAAATAAATGAAAATACAAATATATATATATATATATATATATAATAGTATTTTTCACATAAAAAAGCGCGGGTCTTTTATGACGATAATAAAAGCATGGATGCGAGTGAGAAAACATGACGCGAATATGTATGTGTGTATATATATATATATATATACACACATATATAGAGCGAACGAGAGAGAGAGAGAGAGAGAGAGAGAGACATCGTCCATCGATCACGAAACGTCCGAAGAGACGAACTACGTCCGTTAGAAGAGCCACGTGACGCGCCTCTCTCCGGGTTGGTCGGGCGAAGCGCGGTCACGGCTTTCGAACCGGCCGCGCCATCCCCTCTCCCCCTCTTCCTCTCCGTTCCCTTATCTCGTTTTATCCGAAATCTCTCTCTCTCTCTCTCTCTTTCAGCTCATAATCGAGTCGAACTATAGCCGTCGATCGCAATGATACCAAAGGTAAATACGTTATCTGGTATAGAGCAGAAGTAACAACAGTAACAGTGATAGTAATAGTAATAAACAACAATAGCCGCAAGAATGTAACGGCAACGACAGAGCGGCAATAACAACAGGAGCAGCAGGAGCAGCAACAGCAGCAACAGCAGCAGCAACAGCAGCAACAGCAGCAGCAGCAGCAGCAGCAACAGCAGCAGCAGGCAGACCAGCCAGCTAGCCAGCTAGCCTGCCAGCCTGCCAAGCAGGCAGGCAGGCAGCAGGCAGACGAGGGGGATTGTGGTGGCGGACACGCACAGTTCGGTACGCGCTGGCAACTGGCGCGCCACGAGAGTTCATTGTCCCGTGCGTGCCCGCCGATGGAAGCCCCTCGACCGAAATGAGGGACCGGTGTTGGCTGTAAACTTGACGAGAGACCGAGGAGGAGGAGAATGTTGATTCGGGATATAGAGTAGTAAGAGGAAAAAAAAGAAAGAGGATTAATAAGAAAAGAGAGAGAAGGAGAGAGAAAGAGAGAGATCGTAAAAGACAGACAGAGACAGAGACAGAGAGAGAGAGAGAGAGAGAGAGAGAGAGAGAAATAAAGGAAAGAAAGAAAGAAAGAAAGAAAGAAAGAAAGAGATAGAATAAAAGAGAGAAAGACCGTGTCACGACGGGTCCTCTTTCGTACGACTTACCAGTTATCCAACTTGATCAGTTCCTCAGGCTTTTTCGTCTTACGATCGGCCTTAAGTCTAAGCGCCTGCGGATAGAGTTTCAATACGTGCTCGAACTGATTTGCCGTGCCCTCCGCAAAGAAAGTTGCTGTGTCTTTCACGGAAGCCATTGTGATAACTGAGCTTCGTGGAATGGCCGTTAGGGCGCAGCGACAGCGCCTCCGAGTAGCGCACCCGTCTCCGTCGCTTCGTCTCTCTTTGCGAACGAACTCTCTCTGTCTTTCTCCCTCTCGCTCGTTCGTTCTCCCTCTCTCTCTCTTCTCTCTCCGTCCTTATCTCTGCCTCCTCTACTATCTATCTCTCTCTCCTTCTCTCAAAGGGAACACGTCGGCGTTTGTCGCGCACGATACGTCGTCCCTCTCGCTCGTTCTCGTACTCGATCTATCTCTCTCCCTCTCCTGCTCGTATGACTCCAACTCCAGCGCTGTATCTTCCGTCTCTCTCTCTCTCTTTTTCTCTCTCTCTCACACGTTCTCGTCGTTGTCTCTATCTATCCGTCTCTGTCTCACTGTTTCTATCTCTCTCTCTCTCTCTCTCTCTCTCTCTCGCTCTTTCTATCTTCTCTTTCTCTCTTTCTCACTCGCACCTCCGTGCACGCCACCCCTCCTCCCGCCGCGGGAGAGGACCACGCGAGAAATCCTATTTTACCCTCTGCCTCGTTCGAATTCTCTCGGTTTCACCGGCGGCGGTGATACGCGACACACGCGTGGGACGCGTTCGGAAAGACGCGCGCGCACACACTATCGACGAGGAAGAGAGAGGACGTTGACGACGACACCACCACGACAACGCGACTACGACTACCACCGACGACGACAACGACGACGACGAGGACGACGACGACGATGACGACGACAACGGGGACGACGACGACGGCAGCGACGGCGACGACGACGACGACGACGACGACGACGCACGTCGGCCGAACTTCACCTCGCTTCTCGTCGCCTTTATATATTCTTCTTCTTCTTTTATTTTCTCTCGCAGCACTCTTTCCTTCACTTATATCTTTCCTCTATCTACTTTCCTTCTCTGTCTAACGGAGTACCCGTAGTACGTATTACGCTTTTATCGTCTTCTCTCTTCTCTCTCTCTCTCTCTCTTTCTCTCTCTCTGTCTTTCCTTTTTTACTATAAGTACGTGCGTGTCTTTCTTTCTTTCTTTCTCTCTCTCTCAATCCAACTTTTCGATCGGGTTTACTCCCGAAATGCTCCCTTTACACCAACCGCGGCCCACACAAAACGAAATAATATGGTATTAATACGATATTATGATTGAACGATACTCTGTCGTTGTTCTTCCGATTCGACTTGACTTGACTTGACTTGACTTGACTTGACTCGACTCGATTCGATTCGACTAAACTCGACTCGTCGTAAAGAAGTCACAAGCCAGACGACTAAGTCGGCGAGAGACGACTAAGGACTAAGAGACGACTAAGAGACGATGAGTAAAACTAAACCGACACGAGGAGAATGCACGCACACGTTAGAAAGAGGAACGCGCAGCAGGGTAGCGGAACGAAGTCTTGCGCGTACCCTAGTCAGGGAAAATCACCGTGGTTACACACCAAGAGCTCGCCTTCGGACCTCGTTCGACTGTCCCGGGTGGGGAGTCGCGACTCGACGTCGCCAATAGGGAGCAGCACCGCTCGGCGTGTTTCTGCCCCCCTCTCTGCCCTCCCACCGATTCCAATATCCTCCCTCTTTCTCTTTCGTTCCCCCACTCCGCCAACCTCAACACTTCTCTCTCTCTCTCTCTCTCTCTCTCTCTTACTCGCTCCAGCTGTCGTCGCGTCCTTCCACCACTCCTTCCACGCTGCCCCACTCTTTCTCTTTCTCTCTCTCTCTCTCTCTCTCTCTGTTATTTCAACCGAAAATTTTCTTTACTACTAAACCACCACCACTACCACTAGTAGACTACGTACTGACGTACATGTAACATCTATCCCGAGAGATTACGCTCTCGCGGAGCGACGATGACAATACCAAGCCGATACTTCGCCTTTCTCGACACTTCTATGAACGCGCCAGCGCGAGCCTTGACGTTGAGCGACCTCAGTGGCCGGATTAGAGAACGCGTTCTCTTTTACAAAATCTATTATAATCTCCTTTCTCCTTTCTATATATATATATATATATGTATGTATGTATATATATATATACACACACACATATATACACATTTATATATCTCACGAATTTATTCGATATTTATCATATTCGAACGCGCGAATACCGATATTATTATACATTTTCCTTCACTCCCTCGTGAATCAAAAAGAGAGAGAGAGAGAGAGAGAGAAAGAGGTAGAGAGAGAGAGAGAGAGAGAGAGAGAGAAAGATAGAGGCTATGTGTGTACGAAGAGCGCGTGCGAATCCCGGGCCGGATGTACGCGCGAAGTAACGTGTCGCCCTGATCCCCACTCCGACGCTCCTCTCCGTTTCCCCCTCTACTACTCTAGCTCGACTCTCCTCTTTTTATCTCCCTCTCCCTCGCTCTCTTTCTCGCTCTCGCTCATACCGCGTACGCACGCTCGAGAGAAACCGAGCGGTGTACTTCGATCGGCCGCCGCGGGGGACTACTACAGCCGCGTTCGCTCTTCTACGGGGGTGCGGAGCAGTGCGGTGTGGAGCCTTCTCTTCGTCCTATTTAACTCTCACGGCTCTAGAGAGATCGTTCCGTCGGTTCGTTGTAGCACCAGGACACTCCGTAATCGACGCAACATTGTTTTTTGCTACCAACGGCTTCCACCGTATCTCTCTCTCTCTCTTTCTCTCCCCCCTCCTCTCTCTTTATCTTCCCTCTCTCTTCCTTAACGAGAACGTTACAGCTGGCTCTTATGTATATCATATATAATTCTCTTTGTATGTACTACACATACAACGTGTATATCTACTACAGGAAGGACGACTCGCATACCACTCGCTCGTTCGTTCGCTCGCTCGCTCGCTTACTCGGCCTCCGATCTATGGCCGTATTTCGAAGCGAGCGACGAGGACGCGGATAACGAGTAAGATAGAAAGAGACAGAGATACAGGCAGAGGTCGAACACGAAGCAGCTCGTTCGTTTCGAAAAACGGGAACGCGCCACGGCAGGCAACGCGCAGTGCCGATCGCTGGTTCGTTCGCTCGCTCGTTCGTTCCAACTTCGGACATTTTCGGTCGTCTTCGGGCCCCCACTCTCGTCCGTCGCTCGCTCTCCGGCATCGACGAGTCGACTCTCTCCCCGCATATCGCTCTGCACTCCCTTGCAGCACGCCCCCTTTTCCTATCTGTCTATCTACCTCTCTCTTTCTCTCTCTTTTTACTGGCAGAAAAGGATATACAAACGACGACGACGACGACAACGACGACGACGACGATGATGATGACGAGGATGACGAAGAGATCGCACCTTTATTTTTCGCTACGAAATATATATTCTTCTTATCGCAACGTCGACTCTTTTTCTCATCGCTAACCTTACTTTTCACCTTTCTTCTTCTTCTTCTTTTTCTTTTTCTTCTTCCTTATCCACCTATTCCTCCTTTCTACGTATCGTCATTTATTTCCTTTCCTAGGAAAGCCGCTCAACGGCAATACGCTTCGGCCGACTCTCGATCCCATTGCCTTCGTCCAAGCCGAGATCGATATTAATGCCGGCGGGGCTAGAACGTACCATCATCGTCATAATAGGCTTACACACACTCTCTCTCTCTCTCTCTCTCTCTCTCTCTCTCTCTCTCTCTCTCTCTCTCTATCTCTATCTATCTATCTATCTATCTCTATATCCAGTAACAACAACAATAATAATCCTTGTAATTAGCCATTTTGTAATTAGCCAATTTTTGGCTAAAGGCAATGCAAAACGAAACAAAAAAAAAAAAAAAAGAAAAAAAAAGGAGTAAAAAGAACAAAAACGTCGCATCAACGTCAAGTAAAAAATTACGTCCGAGAAATCTTTTTCTTTTATTCTTTTTCTGCTCTCTTTCTTTTTTTCATTTTGTTGACAATTAGATCTCACAAATCTTCTGTTACAACACGTGCCAATAGATCTTTCAGTCACGAGGGTTGATTCGCGACAGAGTTACCGAAGTAAATACACACGTACATACGTATACGTATGTTTGAATTGCTCGTACATACGAGAGACAGACGTCTGTACGTACGTATGTATGCATGTACGCATGTACGCATGCGCGGCAATAGTCACGTGACTTAATCCCTGCAAATGGGGTCGCGGACTGATCGACCCTCTCTCGCGGTCGCGTTCTCCTCGACGTTTTTCGAAAAGTTATCGCTCTTTCGAAACATCTCACGCAGATAGCGTAGCCGATATAAACGGGCGGCACGATTATTTCCAGACCGGATGTCAGGACCGTTGCGAAACGTGCGATTACTTACGGAATTTCTTATTAGCCACGGTAGGACGCGTGATAATATTCTCGCGGGATTTTTAACTACCCGAGAAATATCTATCGTACCCTTTCTTTCTTTTTTTCATTCTCTTCACAATTTCATCAATAGAATAAATCGTTTTAAGATTAAAATGAAGAAGTCGTGGGAAGAGTATTGAAACTTTTCGCCTTTTGAATTAGAAAAAAAAGAGGGAGGAAAGAAAAAAATAGATGAGATCTTTACGATAATTTTTATAAGAATAATATATATATATATACCTTTTTTTTTTAGAAATTACACTTAGAAACGTTATACTTATATTATATAGTTATACTTATATTAGTATATCATCACATAGTGTACGTTCTTTTTAATATCAATACCTTCGTAATAACAGTTTTTAAATATTTAATAAGCTACGTAGTGTTCAAAATTAATAATATATATATATATATATATATAAATTTTTGATAAAAATGTTGATAATTAACGTTGACCAATTAGAAAGGATCGATCGAACCGATCGTTGGCGAGTCTATCGCGCGAATAAATACGAATACAATGTTTCGAAGGACATGGAGTGCGTATATAGTTTTGACGCATGCGCAGAGACGTAATGTGCGCTTGCTTGTTCGGATATTATAATCGGTCGTTCTGTCGTATGAAAACGTGAAAAAGACAGAAGAGTGTCGTCGGTGGTGCGACACGTAGGAAGAATTAGTTTCGCTTTCGTCTATAGCCCACCGTACCTTTACTATTGCTACTGAACATTACATACATCTTTATACTACTACATTACTACTGCAACTACATCGTTATACTATACTGTCCACACTGACGGCACTACTGGCGTAGTTTTTGCTATATACTAGTGAACTATTACATCTTTATACTACAACTACTACTTTACATCGTTATCTATTACTATACACACTAACGTAACTATTGCTCTATCCGCTTGTACACAGCTACTGAACTACTACATCGTTATAACTACTACGTACGTCACTACTGCCGTTACTGTTACTACTATCGCAGTACTCTACTTATGTGTTCGCTAACGTCGACATACATCACTACTATGTATGCGTTGGCTAACGTCAGCATATACTGCGGTACCACTACTATCAACCATTGCCGTCGCCCATTACGGCTGCTCGATGCAGCCAAGAGCGAGCAGGCAGGCAAGCAAGCAAGCAGGCAAGCAGGCAGGCCCGTACGCAGTACTCGTGGAAAGTACCGAACGTGATGTCGGCTTATTCCTCGGTAACTTTCCATCGTATCGAGCGTAAACGAAGAAAGTTTTACCGAAGCAATGCGACAAAAAGTAACAAAAAAAAAAAAAAAAAAAAGGAAGAAAAATCTATAAGAATCAATGAAAATAAATTTTTCTTTCCGTTTTCTTTTTTCTTTTTTTTTGTTTCCTTCTTCAAATTACATTTCCGAGTAATCGTTTGATTTTTTTTTTTGCTTTTTTCTTCTTCTGTTTTCCTCCTTTAAATGATATTTCGGATTAATTATTTCACTTCTTCGTTCTTCTTTTCTTGTTTCTTTTTCTTTGTTATGCGAATCTATGGATTTATTTCGAAGGTTTTGGTAAAACTCCAACGTGTACTTACTTTTTTATTTATTTATTGACCAAATATAGTTATAAAATAGAAAAGATATTTTTTAAGAGATTAGTTTCTTATCTGTAAAGGGAATAATCGTAAAGGAGAGAGGGTTAGAATCCTAAGTTTCATCCTTTGTCCTCAAATTTTAGAAGATTACTTTTAGAATTCTAATCTTTAAAAAATTTTTAAATACTTTTCAAGGATATCTACCTGGTGAGCAGTATACGCAGGTATACGCAGGTAAACTTTGTCTATTGATAGCAGACATTGGAAAATAAACTGTTAGGTTGGAAAATTTTATAACTTTGACGGATCTGACGGCCCATCGTGTTTTTGCGATTGTTCCCCCTTGCTTGCTAAGTAGATGGCGTTGGTCACGGCTGATAAATGGTAGGGATCTTAATGGGACAGATGGCGTCTATTATCTTTTCGTTTTTCGATCGGTTTCTAGGGATGACAGTTATTTAGTGTTCTTTTTATTTATTTATTTATTTATTTTTTTTAACAAATTCATAAACAAAATCTCTGCGTAATACAAGGAAAAGAAAAAATAGAGAATCGAAATAATAAATTCAAGAAAAATACTTGGAGAAACAATATTGTATCGAACATTTTCTTAAAATCCAAGAAACAAAAAATCCTACTTTACTGAGATTACAGATAAAAAATATAACGCGCTAGAGTGATTGCGCTTCTCAGCCTTAGACAATTGTTTGCTATTATATCACAAAAACAAATTCATCGGAATTTATTAGCAAAAGAAAAATACAGAGCATTGAAATGATTTAAGGAAAAACGTTTATGGAGACAATATTATCTCTCAAAGTTCTCTCAAAGTTCTCTCCAAAATTAAAAGAGGAAAGAAAAAGCGAAACAAAGAAATAAATAAAGGAGTATAGATCAAAAATGGCGAAGATCCACGGCAATCCTATTTAAAAGAAATACGTCCTTGCGACAGTAGAATCGAGGTTTGCCAGGGAATACCCGATTCCGAAGTTACGGGTAAAGAATTGCCTGCAGGAAAAGGAAAGGCAAACGGCGGGAGGGGAGGGGGGTTCGAGCGGGAGAGTGGGGGAGAGGGATAAGGCCACGAGAAGAGGGGAAGAGCGGTAAGGAGGGGAGGAGGAAGTGGGGGACGGGAACTCGGTTTTCCTCTTGAGCCGACACTGCTGCTGCTGTTGCTGCTGTTGCTGCTGTTGCTGCTGCTGCTTACCGAGCCGGCCGAACCGGGCAGACGGCCATAAGCCCCGCAATATGGCCGCCGAGACTCACCGTTATGCCGTAGAGAGCATCGGCGGACGGAGCCCTCGTGCCCCTTATACAAAAGAGAGAGGCTGGACCCCCTCTGTCCCTCGGGCGTTTGAAATTCAACCCCAAGAACACTGCTGGCCGCTCTGCTGCTGCTGCTGCTGCTGTTGCTGCTGGTACTCCTGCTACAGGGTTGCCAGATTGCGTTGTCATGGCACATAGAATTGCTTGAGCCGTTTATCGATATAGTATATATATATATATATATATATATATATATATATTAGGTATGTAGACATACATTTCATATACATTCATAACGTATGCATATATAGTCATATACCACAGCGAATACACAGAAATACACCAATAATAATCTCACGTACAACCGAAAAACTTGGCTGGTTGTCTGTATGTGTATGTTATCGGTCATGGCGAACCGCAGACTGTGGTAATACTCTAAACCATGGAGAATCCATGGTTACGAGACATTTCATTTTTTTCCACTTTCTTCTTTTTCCTTTTCCTCTTTTTTTTCCCCCTCTTTGTTGTATTATCTAAGCGACGTTCAACAACCATTCTCGGTAACTCTTCTATAACAACGTTTGGCTTCATCATTTCTCTATGTTACGTTTGCGAAGACTATTAAAATTGAACGATCGTTTTATGATCGCTTATGAGTTTCTCGTAACGTAACTCGTTATTGGAATTGTTTGAACGTCCCGTGTAAGCTGATAGAAGCTCTTTGTATATGTATATATATATATATATATATATATATATATATATACATACACACACACAACTATATATGTTATATATTTTCTATAGTATATATATATATATAACTATATATAATATTTTTATATTACTATTGCAATATTTCTAATACTGTGTTATATATATATATATAAAAGCCTTGTAGCAGAAATAGTATTGAAAATATTAATGTTGTCTTACATATTGTTTATTATATACAAAACACTGTATTACAAAACTCACTGAAATACTATATTTATGCAATATAATATATAATTATATTTAGTATCAAAGTAAGAAATAATAATAGAGTGTAGTATAATAAGTATAATATAGTATAATAAATATAATAGTAACAGTATATTAATAATAAGAAATATTATACTGACACGCATATACACGTATAGATAATACAGTATTAGAAATGCTCTAATAGTTTTACTTACACTAATACTGATACAAATATTACGTATATACATATATAGTTGAACACTTTTATGTTCTCGATTGCTTTTTAAAGAGTGATCCGTAGTTCGTTAATTATCCATTGTCAGCAACAGGTCGACCTCGACATCTACGACAACCTCGTCCAAAAGTTTGACCAAGGTTGATAAAACATTATCAAAATAATTCAAGTGACGTATATGTATACAAGGTGTTTCAAAATTCCTGTCAAAATTAATTTCTCTTGATACAAAATATACACTCTCCAAAATTCTACATACATTTTCTTAAATTAGTAATGAAATAATAAAAAAAGAGAAAGAAAAAGAAAAGAAAAGAAAAAGAAAAAGAAAAACAAGAAAAGAACAAAAACTCGAGCGAAACAACGTTCAGTAGTAATTAATAAATGCTATTGGAAAGTGATTGACCCTCGTTATCGGTTTTTAATTTCCCCTTGACCACCCCTGTACCCACCCCCCCTCGACCCTGTATCACGTATATATTTACATAGATATTACGTAACGCCGATCGATAACTCGTCCCATATCAAGCGAATTAACTGACATAAGAAAGAGGGTAACTAACAAAAAGTAACATTTACGTAAGACCTCACGACTCGTACATATATATGTACGTATACATATATACATACATACATACATACATACATACATACATATATATAAAACTTACACATCCCCCACCTTTTTGGTCGTCCCGCAATCACTCATCGATATTTAACCGGTGGGAGTGAATATAGGTATGTAAGTACTACACAGATATCTAATTTGAAACCGGTGCGTATTATTATAAATTGCTAGACGACACGAAACGAGAAAACGAGACGGGACGAAACGAATTGTTACGACGCGACACGACGCGACACGAAAAGAGCCGAATTCCGAATTCTGAAAGATATTCTCTCTATCGGTCATCGCCATGTTGTTTTTCTTCGTTTCACGCGAGAAATATTAAAAAAAAAAAAAAAAAAAAAAAAAAAAAGGAGGTTATTTCAAGTTATTACAAGTATTTAAAAAAATTTCACGATTTCACGATTTCATTCTGTAAAATATTTTTCAAGCAACGAAATGTGAAATAGCTTATTTCCGATTTAACCGGAAGTTTCAATGATTTTTACATATGGAATATTTACTTATGGAACACCTTGTATCATTTTTTTTTTTTCAAAACAAAAAGCATATATATATATATATATATATAGTAAAAGGATAATATCTTAGATGACTCTGAGAGAAGTTGAGAACTCGTTCTTTCTTCCGCGAATATCATTGCTTTCAACGCGAAGAACACGTGCTTCGAATGTTTTCTGCTATATGGCATTGTCGAGAAGTTGACATGTGGGCCACACGACTCGACTCGACTACGACTACGACGCGAAGACAACAACAATAACTACAACTACACTGCAACTACACTACACTACACGACAACGACACGATGAAGCCACGACACAACACAACACAACATAACACAACACAACACAACACAACACAACACAACATCAACGTGTAGAGAAACGTACGAGGACACTAAAGGAGTGAGTGAGAAAGAGATAGATAGATAGATACATAAAGAGAGAGAAAGAGAGAGAGGGAAAAAAGCTTGGCTTTATCGTGAGCCAATCCGAGCTGTGACCTTGAGGAGCTCTAGAAAGAGAGATATATTTAGTCGTGAGCGGATCGAGCTGGCTGCCGCCATAGCTTGCTAGCACTCTTGCATTAGTATGTGTGTGTATATAAGTCTGTGTGTATACGTATATAAGTATGTATATATGTGTTGTGTAACTGAGCTGTGTGAGCTGTGCCATAGTAGGTATAGCTGTTCTGTTGCTGTAGTTGCTTGCTGAGTTGGTACTCTCTCTCTATATATCTCTCTATATATATACATAGATGCTTAACTCTCTCTCTCTATGTATGAGTTCTAACCTCTCTAAAGTCTCTCTTTCTCTGTCTTTTTCTAGAACATAGAACGTAGAACGTAGAACGTAGAACGTAGAACCTCGCTGCTAAACGTGGATAATAACTTTGGAACAACCGCTAGACGTGTTTTTCAGAAGACACGCTTCCGTGAATACGGGATATATGTACTATATGTGACACCTGAGACATAGAGATGTGTAGTTACGTATACACACATGTGTGTGTGTGTGTGTGTGTGTGTGTGTGTGTGTGTGTGTGTACATATGTATGTATGTATGTATATGTATGTATAGAATATGTAAGAAAAATTTTGATTTTTTGACATTAGATATTTATAAATAAAAAAATATCGTAGTGATTTTCTAGAGATTATTTTTTTTGGATCTTATTTAGAGTTTTAAGAATTTTTGAAGTGTTAGCTGAATATACGTGTGTGGGTGTGAATGAATATGTGTATTAGATTTATATACATTAATGGTTAATTAAATAAAACATTCGTATGATATGTTACTTACGCAAAATATAATAAGTTAATATTTATGATATGATATAAGTAACTAATATTGAAGAGAAAAAATTAACGCGATCTCTCGACGATCATTTTTTTTCTTTTTTTTTTTTTCCATCCATTTCCTTTTTCGTTTTCTATTTTTCTTTTCAACTTTACACTTAAATTAATTTAAACAGAGATTCGAGTTTTATATTAATAAATATACCGGTTCTATAATTTTACAGACCATCAAATTTATCGGCCATCTTTTACGAAATTTCGTCTTCACCGCGAAAATTCAAATAGCGAGAATAGAGACTCGGCGAAGGACATTCCAAAGTATAATAGACAACTCGTTCGACTGTCCAATATCCACTGTCTCTCATTTTCTTATTCTCTTCATCCATGCGAAGAACGAAGGATAGATTCCGTGGTTTTGCATGGTGGTCAAGTTTAACACATAGTTAACATCGTTAACATTATTAACACGAGTATCCCCCTGTACAAGTTCGCAGTAGCACCCAACTTATATATGTAAATTAAAATGATTAAAGTATAAAATCGTATAAGCCTCCTTATTATACAGTATTATAAAGATTGAAGAGGAGTAGGAGTGAGTTGGGTTTGTGAGAGCGCGGGCCAAAAGTTCATAGGTAGGCCAAAAATTTCTTAGCTAATTTTAAAAATCAATTTTCAGTGACTTTTTGGCCTTCCAATTAAACATATAATTTTAACAAGCCGGATTTGCAGTACTGAAATCTGACAAAAAAAAAAAAAAAAAAAAAAAAAAGAAAAAGAAGAGCAAGGAAAAAGATCAACCCAAAAGATCTCGAATAAGAGTAATTGATTTATTGAAACGATCTAAGAACTTTTGATTTCGACTGCAATCGAATATAATTTATCAGATTTCATTGCGTTCGATTGATTTCATCCAACTTTTTTGAACTTGTGAAGTATTTTATACTAAAGATTTTAATTTAATTTTTAACAATTGTTAGTTGCTGAGAGAAATAATAAAGAATGCTCGAATAACGTGTTAAGTGATCGATCAGTTGACGAACATCAGATGACGAAAGAAACCAACGACAAGAGTTATTTTTGGTTGCTTTTGAGATACGACGACGATGATGATAATGATGACGACAATGACGAGGACAACGACGACGACGACGACGACGACAACGACGACGACGAGGAGTCATGGGGTACTCAAACTTACTCGGCCCAATTTCCGTGAAGCTCTCAAGCGTTACGAGGCCACTGGGCATTCCTAAATTACAGTTGGTACTTCCGCCACCTAGTATCTCCTCTGTTAATCTACAGGATGTTCCATGAACTCGACACAGAAGCGTATTTCATATTTTTACTTGTTACATTATACCAAGAAAAAATTTAGGAATTAGAAGATGTGAATATCATCGAGCTTAGATATCTATATTGAATTGATATATTTTTGGAATAATGAAATATTTTGGAAGATCTGATATTTAGGAATCGAGCTTTTATATATATATATATATATATATATATATATATATCATTATAAGTCGAATTGTACATGATTAATTTAATAATATATTTGATAAACAAAAGTTGTATAGTAGACTTTCATTGCGGCTTATATATTTTTATTATTTATTATATATGTATATATAATATATTTCGTATATGAAATTTTATAGCATTAACGACGCTAATATTTTCTAATCATCAATCAACTCGGTACTTTCAAACGTTAAAAAAAAAAAAAAAAAAAAGGAAAAGATAGAAAAAAATGATTGATTATTCTTCCATAAACTATGTTCTTTTTTTTTTTCTTTTTTCTTTTCTTTTTTTATTCTTATCGAACCTATCAACTTTTTAGAATATTTTATGAGATGAAAATGATCTTTTTTATTTGTTTTAATATACTTGAAAATTATTGGCTTTTTTCTCTCTTTGTTCTTATATTTAAAATGTTCAAATATGGAGTTTCTTACAGCATCCTTTTAAAATTGATCTGCAAAATATCGGATAATCCGCATTGCGATTTTCCAAACCAGTGATACACGCTCATCGTAGAAAGGAGAACGGAGGAACGAGTGGGTGTGAGTTTCCGTTTAACCCTTTACACACGCGTTACACATGATATGGCACGCGGTGAAGTGAGTCCCACGGAAGAGAAACGACGACAACGACTACGACAATGACAACGACGACGACGACGACGACGACGACGACGACGACGACGATGACGACGATGGACATAGGGGCGGGTTTTTTAAAATCTTATTTGACGTAACACGACTAATTTCAACCGTACGGTTTTTATATCAAACTACAACTAAAATACGAATAATTTTTCAAAGCTAATGAATTTGTTGAAAGTGTGGACATACTGCATGAAAAGAATGAAGAAATTTCGAAAAAAAAAAAAAAGAAAAAGAAAGAATTTTAATTATTCAAATATGTATGTAGGTTTGCATGTACGAATAATTTAAATAATAATCTTTTCTTTTTTTTTTTTTTCTTAAGAAAGAATTATATATTATAAGTGAATTAATTGAAATAAAGTAGCTTGAACATATATAAAATATCATATATATATAAAATGAAGAAATTATAAATTTAAAAAAAAGTTATTTCGATAACAATGGTTTTCTCTTTTTGAAAATAATTAATTACAGACGAATTAATCAGTATGAAACGGAAGCTCTAAATTAAAAGAAAAAAATAAGAAAAATTACAGTAACGAGAAGGAACGTTGAGGGTAAAAAATGTCAATAATTCAAATATGTAATCATATCAGTTTGCGATATATATCGAAAAAAAGATAATAAATCGCTAATGAGTTATATAAAATGAAAGAGTCCGTACATAAAGAAAGAAATGAAGAAATTAAAAAAAAAAAGAAACAAAACAAAATTTTGATGTAAACAATAATAATTTTTTCTCTTCGAAAAAGAAGAAGAAGAAAAAAAGAAGAAATTTTATCGTAAATTATGAAAAGAAAAAAATTAATCGCGATAAAGAGACGAGGATAATAATATATAAATAACAAAATAAAGGAAGAAATTGTAATAAAATTAATAAATCACGATAGAAATAGAGAGAAAAAAGAGAGAGAGAGAGAGAGAGAGAGAGAGAGAATGAAAGAAAAAAGACAAGAAAAAGAAATGAAGATACGATATAAAACGTATTAAGAACATTTTTATTCGTGCTACGAGGTACGTCCCTGATGTGGCGAAGGGGACCTCCGAGAGATCGATATCTTGACTTTCCATTGCGCGAGCGTTGGGAACTCGTAAAAGTTGAAAATTCAGGTACTCGCGTAGGATTGTATAGGGTGGACCAAAAATTCCAAAGATAATTTTAAAAATCATACGATATTATTCGCGTCTCTCCTAATACCAATTATTCTAACTAATATCGTAAAATTACAGACTTAACTCGTTAAAATTATTATAGAAAGTTACAAACGTAATAAAATCTCGAAAAAAATTCATTGATCGCTTAAGAATTTTTGCCTTGCCCTATGTACACCTTGAAATTTTCTTTTTCTTTTTTTTTCTTTTTTTTTTTTTTTTTTTTTAATTTCTTTCTCATTTAAAAGCAAGGATTCTAAGATACCTACGTACATTACGTATTTATTAGTCACGTAAGTCCGTCGTGCGTCACGTTCGTTCCTCGTCATTCCAGCCTTGGCAATCTCTCGCGAGTTCTTTTGGCTCGTATTAGTTTCTCCTTTGGTCTATGAATTCGAGAAATTTTTTTTTTTTTCTTTTTTATTTGAAAAAGAAGCTCAAGGTAAATCGATCATTTCCAAAGAGAACGAATAATTGGAGAAACGAGTTTATTCTAAATTCTCATTATCCTGAATGATAACTGATATTTATATTGAATTTATTAGGATTATGTTCGTTTATTAATGATATGAAAAAAAGGAAAAAAGAAAAGAGGGAGAGAAAAAGGAAATATAACGAAACGTTTTCTATCAGGGAACGAATAATCGTGAAAAAATTTATTACACGCGATATTCGTTTTTAGGAGAAATACGAAGAAATATTTTTAATAGAGATACGATCAAAATTCGTTTATTAAAATCATGATATTTAAGAGATATTAATATCGAAGGAGGAAAAAATGTCTCCTACTTTTTTTTCCTAACAAACATTTCTCCCGATTCGTTTGTTCTAAATGAACGATATAAAAGCAAAGAAATGAGAACGAGAGTAACTCTTAAATATACGAATTCGAATTTGAAATAAGTTTTCCGAGAAGATTCTTCGAGTAATTATTTTTCTTTCCTTTTCTTTTTTTTTTTTTTCTTTTTTAACGAAAGCAGCATTACGAGGTCTCGCGAGTTTTTCTTTTCGATTTATTTCACGAAATATCGAAAGGTGTCCTGGTTGTTTTTCGGAAAACCGGAGTCCCAAATAGAAAGCAACACAACGAGGACGGGCCGATGCAACAGGCGGCCGAAGGTTCCGTTCTTTTACGACCGAAAGAGAAAGCAAGAGAAACGTATATCCCGAGAGTGAGAGTGAAAAACTCTGCGGGATAGGACGAACGAACGAACGAACGAACGAACGAACGAACGGATACTCGAATGGATATAGTGAGAAAGAGAGATGGAATACGAAAAAGAGAGAGAGAGAGAGAGAGAGAGAAAGAGAAAAGAGAGAGAAAAGAGACAGATGGAATACAAAACGAGAGAGAGAGAGAGAGAGAGAGAGAGAGAGAGAGAGAGAGATCGAATACGAAAACGAAAGAGAAAGAGAGAGATGGTCCAGCGATGTCATTGAAGCGGGAATTTCAAATTCGTTTTTATCGTCGGAATTAATTCATATCGATGTTCTTTCTTTTCTTTTCTTTTTCAAATTTTTTTTTTTTTTTTTTTAATATTATTATTTTATCCAAGGCATTCGTAACATAAAATGTTATATGGAGGAGTACTGTGTTCTAATCTGTTTGAAAATAATGTGAAAAAAATTGTTTATCAATTTTTTATCGTGACATATAACGATAATACGTGTACAATCGACACGTTTCATTTCTTTATCAATGGTAGGAAATTAATTAATTATGAAATGATGACTTGTTAGTTTTTTTACACTATATATCTGAAAATATATTTGCAAAAAGTAACATTTATGGATGACGTAATATTCGTAGCTGAAACGTATGATTAATTCGTAGAAAACACAAAAAATTTATCGTGAAATTATCTGCGAGTTTTTTTCTCGCGTCGTCGGTTCATTCGAAAATATTTTCGACGAAAGTTTCTATGATCTTATATTCATATTCTTTAATATTCATTCTCTTTATCGAAAGCAACAAATTTATTCGCGTTAATTATATATCGCATATTATTAATACATTTATCTATCTAAACAATATTGCCAAGAAGTTTCTAATACACGTATCTATGACGACTGTATATTATTCGTACAATCGTAACGTTTCGTTCAATCCACATATAAATCATCAAAATTATTATAAAAATTATACGTGAACTCTGCTTCACATCGTTTCCATGAAAATCATTTCATTCGTGAAATTACATACGACATTCCTCTATTTCAAGGTATTGTCAAAAAATTATTAGATTTATCATAATGATAATATCCATCGACATACTTTATTAAAACAAAAAAAAAAAAAGTAAAATATAAAAAAGATTATCTGAAAATTACGTACACTAATCGGTCTGAAAGCTTCTAACACCCATTCCGATTTAATTATATGCATAAAGAATTAGAAAACACACACAAAAAGAACGTTGAACGTAATAAAAAGAGATAAATAAAGACGTTGAGAAGGGTAATGGTATGCATGAGGAAGGTAAACAAATCGGTTGGTCTATGAATGACAGAGCAGAGTTGAAAGAGAGAGAAAGACAGAGAGAGTGTGTGTGTGTGTGAGAGAGAGAGAGAGAGTAAAAGAGAGAGAGAGAGAGAAAGAGAGAGGGGGAAGGAGACTACTCGCGGCCGATGCCGTATTTACTTACCGTATGATTGTCATTCATGCATTGTGAATCACGGACTTTATTTTTAGAAGTCGTCTGAATGAAAGTGGAGTAGCCTCGTAGTAGAAGTAGTAGTAGTAGTAGTAGCAGTAGTAGTAGTAGTAGTAGTAGTAGTAGTAATAGTAGTAGTATTATAATGTTGGTTTGGTGGGAGGAAGAGGAGAAAAGGTGGAAGAGGAAGAGGAGGAGGAGAGTAGTACGAGTAGTACGAGTAGTAGTAGTAGTAGTAGTAGGGGAAGCAAAAGAGAGAGAGAGAGACAAAGACAGAGAAATAAAGAGAGAGAAAGAGACAGAGAAATAGAGAGAAAGAGAGAAAAAGATAGAAAGAGAAGGAGCGAGAGAAAAAGAGAGAGAGAGAAAGAGAGAGGAACGAGAAAGAGTAAGCAACGAGTGAGTAGTAAGAGAGGGAGAAGGGAAAGGGTGGTTTGTTGAACGTGGATAGATAGACGGATAGTTGTAGCGGAGACAGCATCTACTAAAAAGAGAGAGAGAGAGAGAGAGAGAGAAAGAAGGGGAGAGAAAAAGTTGGGAAGGAGGGGGATGGATGAGGGAGAGAAAAAAGAAGAAGATCGATCTCGGTAAAATCGCGAGTACACACACGCGCGCGTGCGCGCTCGCGCACACGCAGGAAAGAGAGAGAGAAAGAGAAAGAGACAGAGACAGAGAGAGAGAGAGAGAGAGAATACTTGCTCGCACGTGCGACTCATCCCTCGTCCTGTTTCCCCCTGCCCCGCCCCCGTTTTAGCACCATTTTCCCTCTCTTACTCTCACCCTGTTCTCCCAGCCTCCCCACCAATCCACGCTACCCTTTGCGAGATAAAGAGAGAGAGAGAGAGAGAGAAAGAGAAAAAGAAAGAGAGAGAGAGAGAGAGGACACGTAGGACATGGTCTCTCACGCACGTGCGCACTCTGACGTTTACCTATATCCCTATGAGAAACTCGCGCGACATGGACGAGAGATTGAAAGAGAAAAAGAGAGAGAGAGAGAAAGAGAGCGAGGGAGGACGGACGTCGACAGATTTGGAGTGGGAGAAACGCGAAAGGAAAGGGAGAGAGGGAGGGTGTATACCAGTCACATTGAGTACCGTGTAAGAATGAGTGAGTGAGTATGAGAGAGAGAGAGAGAGAGAGAGAGAGAGAGAGAACGAGGAAAAGGAAGAAAGAGGGAAGCGCCGCGTATGCAGAGGCGCGCTCGAGCGACGATCCAATAAATACAAGGATCGTTGACCGAGCAACGACAACGACAACGACGACGACGACCAGGATGACTACGGCGACGACGACGACGACGACGACGACAACGAAGAAGTCCGCGTGTGGTTGCACAGTTCAACGTCACCAACCAAGTACTACTACGATGTTTACGGTTTAATTCGAGATACTCGAAATGTCACGTGCTCGGCTTCCTTCGTAGATGCGCGCTACTCTCTCTCTCTCTCTCTCTCCCTCTCTCTCTCTCTCTCTCTCTCTCTCTCTGTCTCTTTCACTTTACACATTGATAAGGATGCTCGCGAGCGCGCGCACAAAACACTTCTCCTTTATGCATGATACATCATATGTATGTACATATATATATATATATATATATATATATATGCATATAATACGTAGCATGTGTGTACGTATATGTATAGATATAAAGATATCTAGATATATCTAATATACATATACATGTATATATGTAGGTATCTACGTATGTATGATTACTTACGATGATGGAACATGCACATAGATTAAATAGATAAATAGATAGAGAGAGAGAGAGAGAGAGAGAAAAAGAGAGAGAGAGAGAGAGAGAGAGATAAATAGATAGAATGAACCGATTTGTGGTAAGTGGGGGAGGTGAGAGACATTAGAATGAACAAGATGGCGGAGCCTGTTTAAAGGGTGGGAGATTTGACGCTTTGATGGATGCGAAATGACTCACGTTGTCATTTTCTCTTTTTCTCTTTCTTTTCCTATCTTTCTTTTTATCTCTTTCTTCCTCTTGTTCTCTTTATCTTTTCTTTCTCTATCTTTCTTTCATTCTTTTTCTCATTTCTACGTCTGAATCCTATCCATGTTGTGAATGGGACACATCCGAGTTGGTGGTAAAGGTGGTAGAGGAGGTGGAGGAAAAGGAACGAATGAGCTCTCTCTCTCTCTCTCTCTCTCTCTCTTTCTCTTTCTCTCTCTCTCTCTCTCTTACACACATTCACTTTCTCGAGAGAAAGAGAAAGACAGAGAGAGTGTATGTGTATGTGTGTAAGAGAGAGAGAGAGAGAGAGAGAGAGAGAGAGAGAGAGACGATGTTATCTGAAGCGGATTACATCGAACGACCTTGACCCAGGAAGAAGCTTATCGAGCTCGCAAACAAAACATACCAACGCTAACTGTCACGTGTGAGTGGTATATACTACTTTATATTGAATGTATCTATTGTATTGAATGTATGAAAAGTAAAAAGAGAAGAGTTTTGATTTTTAAAATGAAATTGGACGATCAGGATTGATTAGAATTATTCAGAATTTTGGAGATGTTCGAAGATGTTAATGTTTCGAAAAGATCTACACCATTTTTTGTAACTTTTGTAAATTCTCATAATAAAATGAGAACGATAACTTCTGATTGATTCGATAAGACAATTTTATATGTATTTGTGAACATGTTCATGATCCGGAGAATGTGGGAGTGTTAAAGTTTTTTTTTATTTTTGTTTTTAATGCAATTATACGTAACTATTGTTTATATTGGAAATATAATACAGAGCTATTTATATTTTATGAGATAAACATCGATTGAGTTTAAATTGGAAAGATTTATTTAATTAACAAATATCGTTCAACTTTGATGAAAATAATCAAAAATAATGAATGTTTAATGTATTAGTAAAGAAAAAAGAAAAAGAAATGAAATAAATAAAATCTTTAAAATAATCTTTAGGTAATGGGATAAAATAAATATCACAAAAGATTTCTTCGAATTAATATTATATAAACAAGTATATATGTCTTGATGTACGTAACGAAAGAGAAAGGTGCCATTGAACGAGTCGGAGAGAGAAGATAAATGAAAGATGGAAAAGAGGTCGGAGTACGATGATGGTAATGCAAAAGTCATATGTAATCGCAAGTTATGTCGTAGTCGTGTCACGTTTTGATTCTCTCATTGCTGAAGGTACAAGTAACTAGTTTCGCGGTCTAGGTCGATTCGTTGAGAAAGAAAAGATTGCATTGGCTGTTATTGTCACATTTATCGAACTTTTCAAACGTTACATTCATAGTTGGGGAAAACGAAGTCTCATAGAAACTGGAACGTGTAATATACATGTATATTTTTCATCGGTTTTTCTTTTATTCTTTTTTCTTTTTATTCTTTTTTCTTTTTTTTTTATTCTTTTTTATTTATTTTTTCTTTCTTATTTTTAATTAAAAAATTCTATATGTGTATAATATCCTCTACGTTATTACTTGACATAGAAAAATCGTTGTAATTAATTTTTTTGTAACTTGGAATTCAATATATATCGTATCATCGTATAAAAATTAAATGCGACAAAAAGAAATGAAAAAAAGAAGAAAACGGTGGAGTAAATTTGATGTAAATTTCGGCGAAAGCAATGATTAAACGGCATAAAACTGGATTTCGATGTACCGATAGATAAGCCCTTAAAAGTCCCTTTATACCACCTAGCGCAGCTGCGATTTGTAGCATAGCTCGCGGTTGTATTTGTGCGATCGAACGAACGCGAAATTAATTGCCGGCTGATATTTGGACACGTTCGATGTACCCAAGAGACGAATAGCCTCGTCAGTATACACAATTTTGGTACATATATATATATATATATGTATATATGTATATATATATAAAGGTATGTACAGATATGTATATATATGTGTATATATGTATGAGACTGCTTGGCTATATACGCAAAAATTCAATAGCTGAAATATTCGGGGATGACCATTCGGCTTCGAATAAAAAGAGAGTAATCTCTCTTATCCATCTCTTTTGTCTTGTATGATTCAAAAACCAGTGTATAGTGCATAGATACTCTACCAATAAAGACGATGTCACATGCTAAATTATAAATTATCAAGCTTCGTATTTATCTATTTGAACGCTCGGTTGGATTATTTAAAGGAGGGTGACTGTGTTTGTATATGATGAATTTTGTGGTATTTGTTTAAAATTATTTTACTCTTAGGACAATTGCATATATATATATATATATACATATATAGATATATGTCAAAAGTTATAAACAAAATGATATCGAGAAGATATTTTTATCCAATTTTGATCGAATTCTTAAAAATATGACGAATATTCCTCTTGCAGATAAAACTTCTTTGGTTAGATTGGTCCGAAATACATACTATTATGGTCGCCCATATATCCTCCGAATATTTGATTAAAAAAAACATGGTAGAGTTTCGAATAAACAGCGTACGTATCGTAAGAATCCTGTAGAAAACACGAAGTGCTTCTATCTTTTTGATGTTCAGACATGATCGGTATATTTATTATACGAGAATGGATATGGGATATAATCGATAATCTATAAATAAAAAATTCTTGCGCGTTAATCGCTCACGTAGGAGTTTAATTTTCTTTCTTCTTTTTTCTTTTTCTTTCTGTAAATTTTATCGAATAATAATAGATATATATACATACATACATACACACATATATATATACCCTGTTTAAATAAAAACAGCTGCTAGAATCTTTTAATTAATCTGTTTTCTTATGACAAAAAATACGAATCGTAAAATTTGTTTATAATGCCGGCCGTCTCGTAAAAAAGAAAAAAAGAAAAGAACGGCGATTCTGACGGTATACTATAAAATAAATCTAGAATTTTTAATTAAATACTTTATTCATAACGTCTTGAAATTTATTCGAAGGAAACTTCGAATCGTCAAACTTTTTGTTTGATGTCGGCCATTTTGTTAAAAAAATGTCTGAGTAACACGCACCTCGAATTTTCCGATTGTTCTTATCGACCATTAAAAATAGGGACAACAATTTTGATCATACGAAAATGAAAAGGAAAGAATGAACCTTTTTAAAGAATATCATCGACAAAATTAAAAAAAATTAAAAGAAAAAAAAACGACATGTCGTTCATTTTGAAATACATACTTCGACAAGTAAACGTATACGTACGTCATATGTTAGTGGAAGTGACACCAGATGGAGAACTGAAATTGAGATGCAGGCGAGATCGAGTTCCCGGTCTCGTATTCTGGATTCTGGTTTCTCCCGCGAGAAGGCAGAGAAAGAGACAGAGAGAGAGAGGAAGAGAGAGAGAGAGAAAGACCAGACCGAGATTTCAAGTAGAATATCATTGGTCGTTCCGTTGGGCGAAATGTTATCTTACGCGTTAAAAACGACCTGTATTTTAACAGAAACCTTGGATTCTTCTCTACACGAGAGAGGATAAGATAAGAGTAGATACTCGGAATTGTTTAACATTTTCTTATTTTTTATGTTTATAAGAAAATCGAATGAAATTTACGTAATAATTTTGATTAATTTTTATTAAACGCATTGACGAAATCGTTCATATAAAATACTTCGAAGATAAATTTTGAAACGTCCGATATATCGGTAATAATACTGGAGTGTTCTTTGATCAAGAATTTCAATGACTTGAAATAATCTTACATATATATATATATACTTACACATCACATGTTTGTACGTGTAGACGACATGTCACCATTGCGACACCTAGCAGTCGATAAAGTGATGTTTTGCACGACGGTAATCTTCTTGAATCGGCGAAAACAAATCGCTGACGCTTTGGGAGTGTACTGTCGACACATGCACTAACAAATTCATCAGTTGAATTGCCAATCGTATCGGTTTCCACGATTTTCTTTAGATAGATGACTAAAATTTCTTGAAATATAAATCAAAAAAAGAAAGAATAAGATAAAACAACCTACTTTACTTCTAACTTCGTTTGATCTTATCACGTATCTTATTATTATCATTTTTTTATAACCGAACGAAACGGAAACTTCGTTTGATCTTATAGCAAAGATAAATTTTTATATAATGTTGGTAATATCGTCGTTATATATGTATATATGTATATATGAAATAAAATATATATTGAAATAAAATTTTCAAGTTGATAATCAATCGAAAATTCTTACATCCAAATCTTTTGGAAACAGTTTTTTTTTTTTTTTGTTTTTTTTATAGGAAATATTCCACTTACTAAATGTTCTACTCGTTTTGTTCCCACGTGAGTAAGTAAGCCTAACTTAGGAAAAAACTGAATTTTCCGTTTCTCACATAAGGAGTACATATTTAGTATCGTCTAAACGTGCGATAACGCGTAGGCGCATGCGCGCATGACTGTACGCCTGGCCGAGCCACGCTAAATGTTCCATTCGAAGGCTGAACTTTCAACGAGGTATCATCGACCATATATACGAAGTTAACTCAGCGTGAAAAGATTGCAATTTATTTAAAATTGAGAAAAAAAGAATCTTCAGAACAAAACAAAAAATTATCTGTTAGAAAATTACAAATTTTACAAAGAAACAAAAAAAAAGGGGGGGGGGGGGAAATGCAGCGACTCTCAAATGAATTTATATGAGGAAACGATCGAATGCTTTTCACATAGTATTAATCGTCAAATCATTTTCTAGCAACGATCGTACAAACAAACGAAAAAAAATCTGTCCAGGTTAAAAAGTTAAAGATTATGAAAAAAAAAAAAAAAGAAATAAATAAATAAAGAGGAAAAAAATGCAGTGATTCTCAAACGAATGTATATGAAGAAATTATCGAATATATTTCGCGTGGTATAGCAAAATCGTTGAAGTAAATAAAATTCTTGAAACGATAAGAACATTTTTTAGGTTAGAAAGTTAACAATTATTTATATATATATATATATACATAATATATAATGCAGTGACTCTCAAACGAATGTAGAAAATGTTCGAATGCTTTTCTTGTACTATGTATCACTAAGATATTGAATTATTCTCCAACGACGAAAATATCGACGGCAATGAGGAAAAGACTTAGACGAGACTAGCAAAGTTTCGCGGTTTACGCTAATGAAGCAGAGCAGCAGCGAGCCTTTATGGTGGTTTATGTACGCTTACGTCATCAAATCCATCGGTTTCGGCCTCGAGCGAGCTCAGAGCGCCGAAGGTGCACTCTCGCGGCATAGAAGGAGAAACACGAGCGGTTATGCCGTGTCCCTCGAAGCACACCAGGCACCACCAGCTGACGTGTGTGTGTTCTTTTCGAGAACGATAAAGGATGACGCACGAGTTACCCAGGAAACGTTCTCTAAGAAAATCGTTTCGAACGTCTAACTCCTCGTTGTTCTCATCGTCCTCATCGTCGTCGTCATCTTCGTCATTGTCGACGTATAATAGAGAGGATATAGAGTTGAACATTTTATTTTCCGAAACGAATTCGTCCACGACGCCATGATGAATCTAAACTGAAGCTATTTATTAAAAATATATTTTCTTCGTGTTTTTATTTCTCTTTTTTACTTATATAACGAGAACGTAATAAATATGCATCAAGTTCGAATCTATGAACACATTTTTTATGGCCGCTCTTATTACCAGTAAAATTATACATATAATATATGTATATATACGTACACACACACACACACACACACACACACACACACACACACACACACACACACATTCATGGACGCACAAATATGTACTTATTCATGGGTGTAGCGAGTTTAGTTTATTCTGAATAGTATCACCTGTATTTGAAAATTAAATGAAACCTCTCTGGCTATACTGAGAGACTATGGAAACGGGCTTGCCACAAAATGCTGGCATGTCAAATGAAACTATAATAGATCAGGTCGTCGTGCGAGAAATTTCTCCTAACTCCCGTTGAAATAATTCAATCATATTGCTATTCGAAACAAGATTTATATATTATCATGGGTCTTGGATCAATTCGATATATTAAAATGATTACACAGCGTTCCAATACAATAATTGACTAATCATTCAAATATTCTAGATGGTTTGACACGAGTATGTATGATGTGGGTAGAAAGATCACTCGACATGTTAGCTATGTATGTACATACATATATCGAACCTTATTTTATTTAGCATCGCACCTGCCTTGTCCTGTCCCTTGTATTCTTCCCCTCTCGCAGGTGTTTAGAACACGGAAGAATGCTCCTTTCCTCTCTCCGTGAAGATATTCTTACTTCAGGTATAAAATAATAAATATCTCTTTGTGGAAAATAAAAATTCTTCTTCTCTCTCTCTCTCTCTCTCTCTCTCTCTCTCTCTCTCTCTCTCTCTCTCTCTCTCTCTCTCTCTCTCTCTCTTTTCTCTTTTCATGGAAAAACTTCTACAAATAAATTTTACAATTTTTTTTACCCGTTCCTTACGTAATCAGATTTTTTTATTTTCTTTTTTTATTTCATTTCAATTTTTTCATTTTCTTCTTTTTTTTTTTTTTTTTTTTTTTTAGTTCATAGCGCGAACTCTTACTTGTTATGCAGTTATTTATGGAGTCGTCATAGCGATTGCATAAACCGATACATGCATCAAGATAATCGACGAAGTTGGTGCTCCAAAGAATCACGTGTTAAAAACAAAAAATATATATGTGAATAAATAAACTAGATTTTTAGTTTTGTGATATTAGAAAAAACGATTAAAAGATAACCAATAAAATTTCAATAATAAGTGTCCAAGGTAAATCAAACTTTTTTCTTTCTTTCTTTCTTTCTTTCTTTTATTTTTATTTTTTTTTTTCTTTTTCTTTTTTCATGGCCAATTATGTCGCTCGCGTTGTCGGGATCATCCCCTTTTCAATCGCTCCCCTCTCCCCGCGTTCCACTTTTCTCTCGCCAAACGCATATATATAAATACAGCTGTTACAATCTTCCGTAAACACTACCACCAAACGTGTTTATTTTCTCATGAAACAGATAGATTATTACTATTATTATTAAACTCGTTTTTTATCGTCCCCTAACTTATCGACCGATCGATCGAAACAGTCGCATGGTGGCAGTACAAGCTAGAGAAACTTGATTATCGACTCAGAGGAATTTTTTTTATCGACAGATAAACCTACTTTTTCTTTTCTTTTTTCTTTTTTTTTTTTTTTTATTTGATCAATGTATTTGAAAAGCTACACACGTTGTTATTATGTGATTCAAGTATGCTATTTATGTAACGTTTAGTACCTTGTAAGGTTTAATTGAGATATATATCGATAAGATTCGTATTGATTTCAATTTTGAGAAGAAAAATATTAGACTTTTGAGATGTAACATATTCTCGACCAGGTTCATCCTTGAAATTATTAATATTATTTAATAGATTCAAATAATGATAATATTCTAATTCAATCGAGTTTTCTTCTTATTTATCGTGCTATTTTTTCTTTTTTAATTTTTGTTTCATTTTCTTTTTTTTTTTTTCTTCTTTTTACATAATAGACTGTCATAACCATTCGAGAAGTCGTGGTTTCTTGATTATTGTAGCAAAAAAAAAAAAAAAAGAAAAGCTTAGGTTAGTCGTATTACCGACAACTACTAGATTACGAAGAAGCTAAAGTTTTCTTTACGTCATTCACTCTGACGTCAATGATAGTTTAGATTTTGATTGTTACGTTCGAACATCGTCGTCATATTCATTCGTTTTAAGAAAGGTTATGTATGTATTTACTTATTGTATGTTACGTATGTACATATGCATGTATGTTAAAAAACGATTGCGATGAATTAATATATTTTACCAATAAAAAATTTCTTTTTTTTTTTACTGTGTATATGTATGTATAAATATATTAAAAAAAAAAAAAAAAAAAAAAAAAAAAAAAAAAAAAAAAAAAAAAAATTGAAAAGATTTTTGCAAGGAATAAATCTGTATAGAATCGAAAATCTTTTAGCACAAGTTTTCTCAAAGTTTGTTTACTTAACCTCTTCGTTGCAGTAGTAGTATAACAGTAGTTGTGTAGTAGTAATAGTAAAAGTGGCGACAGCATAGTTGCATGCTTGAGTCTACTTGAATTTGACTTGAATAACATCGTGCAAGACCTAGAAAATATTCGTATGGCAATTTGCCAATGTACATGCATACACACACACACACACACACATATACTCCGATTGAACTGAAAGTTTTTAAGTGGACCAAAAGTTACTAGGTGATCTTTAAAAATCAATTTAATCTCTTTAATGACTTTTTTAGGCTTTTGTAATTAGGACGATAGTTTTATAATCTGAAAAAAAAAAGTTTCTAAAAATAGTGTCTGAAATAAATAATTGATTTTTTAAATTATAATAATTTTTGACCCACCATATATATATATATATATATATATATATATATATATATAGACAGAGAGAGAGAGAGAGAGAGAGAGAGAGGCCACAAATGAAGGCCGTTTACAGGATGCTCGGTATAATGTAACTGGTGCTCGTAATTTCAAGGTTGAAAGATAGAGAAAAGTATAATAGTAATAGAAGGCGAGAACGTTTTTGTGTAATGTATCGTCTTCATTGAATTTATCCAGCGATTCTATTCCAAAGTCATACGATGTTAATCACGATCTACTGCGAATTTCAATGAGATTTTTTATTCCTCGAACATGATTCTACTTCGTTATTTCCTTTCAACGTTTTTCCGTTTTTCTTTCTTCTTTTTTTTTTCACGAAGCTTAAACAAGGAAAAATATATACGTATGTATATTCTTGTATACATATATTTATACAATATATATTCTCACACATACACAAACTTAATACACACACACACACACACATTATACTATATGCACTATGTATATTCTAGAAGAGTATAGTACCATATATTATATATATATATAATTATATATATAATTACATTATATAAAATACGTATATCTAGTTTCTCATAGAAAAAGAAGACAGATGAAAAATTAAATAAATAAATAATAGTAGTAGTAGTAGTAGTAGTAATAGTATTAATAATAATAGTAGTTAGAAACCGTCTAGAACAAGCTGAAAATGTAGAAGGCTCAGGGCCATTGTCTACTGGTAGAGCCTTTATCTCTTCCCTTTCCCTTTGATAGTTACAAGAGCCTTTCATCTACCGGGACGTAGCTAGCGTATAGAAGAGAGATCTCTCTCTCTAAGCTCACAGCTGCCTAGCCTGTACATCTTCAACAGTCTTCAAGGAGTCATCCTGAAGACAAGACACACGGTACGGTGACATCGCCTTCAGACACAACTAGAACCGAAATTACGTTTCCCTCTTGTGCTTTCTCTTCTCTTTCTCTCTCTCTATTGTCTATCTCTCTTCCTCTCTCTCTCTCTCTCTCTCTCTCTCTGTTTCTCTCTTTCTCTTTCCTTCTGGGAAATACTATCAAACTGACAAGGACAGTATCATTTCTCCATTTCCCTTTTGTCTCTCTCTCTCTCTCTCTCTCTCTCTCTCTCTCTCTCTCTGTTTCTGTCTCTTTTCGTCTCTATCTCTTCTAGTTCCTAAAATAAAATAATAAATTCTTTGATGAAAAATTAACAAGAGAATATGTAATTAATATTCTTTATAGTGTTGTATAATTTTGACTCTTTTGTTTACTTGTTTTTTTTATTTTTTAATTTGGATATATAATACATACGTACATACACACAAACCACACAATAGCACTATACTTAACTTTTTAATCTATACTTTATATATTATTTTTAATATATATATATATATATATATATTAAAATAATAAATAATAAGAAGTAATTTATAATAAATATACATATATTACAAATAATATATTATAAAGAAAAATATAAATATTAAGAATAATATATATATATATACAATATATAGAATATAGTATAACATATGGTATATATGTGACATTATGTGACGTTATGTATACTTGTCACGTATGTATGTACATGTAAACAATTACATCGAAAGTTGAAAAATCACGGTAGTAGAATATCGAATCAAGAAGAATGTCCGACACATCGTGATTATCTCCATTGAATGGCGCGCAAACACATTTCCGACATTTTTCATTCAATGTAGGAGGAAACGAGTAGTCCTCGCTTGGTTGCGCTCGCGTGCTCTCTCATCTTTCTCTCTTTCTCTTTCTCTTTCTCTTTCTCATTCTCTTTCTCATACAATACTCGTAAATCTTTCACAGGAAACGAAAACGCGCGTATTCATGAATTCGCCACTGTCCGAATGACAATGCCGATCGCATTGACGAGATTTGAATAAAAACACTTTACGTTCCGTTTCTACTATATATACATATATACATATATATATATATATATAAACACACATACACATATATATACACACATCGATACTTATTATTATACTTATTATTAAATAACAAATAATAAATAGCAATATCTGATAATAAATAATAAATAAATAAATAATAATAATTTTATGGTAATTTAAAAAATTCAGGCGGACAAACGATATAAAAAAAAAATTGTAGACGATCACAACGAATGAAATATTACAATCGTTGCCTTCGTGGTAATTTGAAAAGAAAAGAAAAAGAAAAATGTTTGGAAAAAAAAGGCGAATCGACTAAATAAGGAGAAGAACATTTTCTTTCCTTTTTTTTTTTTTTTTATTATTTTTTCTTAATTAGAAACGAAAGAATTATTAACCATTGTTTCTTTGTAACCAATAACACACAAGTGTGTCCAACCTTTCTCGCGAATGAAATAGTTATTCGCAGCTGTATTTAATTGGAAGCTTGTTAAAGTGCCAACTTCGCTGTATACGTCTTTCATCGGTGCAACAGTCGCACAAAGGTAATTCAATTTCCGCGCTAATATTGCATACGTATGTATATACGTATAATATTTATTTATTTATGCATGTATACATACATATGCATGTACGTATATACATTCGTATAGAATTATAGATCATCGTACATTATCAAAAACATTAGTCATCTCTCGATCACATTGATTACATTTTTCTAAATACAATATCGATTTTCGATAAATCTCGTATCGAACGATCAATTTGATCTACCAAACGATAAGTTCGGTTCACTTAGATCGCAATTATTTTTAAGATATAATTTTCTTTTTTTCTTTTTTTTTTTCTTTTTTTTTTTTTGTCTCGAAATAATTTGTATGATATGTGTAATATGTGAAAAAAAATTTGTTATAGAATTTATCTATTCATTTTTTTTTTTATTAAAAAGAACATTGTTTTTTAAAAATTTATTTGTTGATTTTTTCTTAATATAATTTTTTAAGTTTGTAGAAGTATATAAATAGAAGTCACGAAACAACAATTGCAATTAATTACGGAACCCAACGAGTGTAGCTGCTATCGGACGTATGGCTGTTTTCAATTGTCAATCGTGACCTTGGATTTTCCAGACTTACATATACGTGTGTACATATATACATTATATGTATACTTTAACGATTCTATTTCAGAATCATTATGGACAAGTTTCTCGGCGAGACGTCATTTCCAACATAAAGACTGAATTTCTTTTATATGCCTCAAGACAGTTTTATATTATTTCAATAATATTTTAATAATTATTTTAATAATATTTCTTAATAATATTTTAATAATATTTATAAGAAAATAGCACAAATTGTAAACAATTGTTTGATCGTAATTCATTATGTGTAATAAAATAAAAATGTGTAATAAATAAAATTTGTGTGTGTATCGCGTGTGATAGATAAAAATATATTATCTAGTAATTCGAGATTATATATACAATATATACATATATATATATATATAATAAAATAAAGGATTTAACGTAATACAACAACAACAAAAATTTAAATCAACATAAATCATTTATCGTCACGTAATTGCGGAATTTGGTAGATTAAAAATACAATTTGAGGTTAGATAACCTAATCAAGCATCCTAAAATTTTCAAGAATAGAAAGCAACGATAAAAAAATGTTAATGTGTGTTTGTGTGCGTGAATATGTATGCATGTGTTTACGTGTAAGACATTTTAACATTTAACTTTGGCGTTCGATAGGATAAACTTTGTAGAAAAGAGAAATCCTAAAGAAGAACGAAGTTTTGAAAAGAATGACTTCGCTCGTTGTCCGTTCCACCCTGCTTTCACCGCGTGTTTCTGTTTACAAGACACGTGACCATTTGGCGTCTGTAATCCTAACGCGATATAATACTTTTCTTCTCGCACATTTCTATTTCACGCTTAACTTTCGCTCTTTAAAACTCACGTAGCGAATAATTAAATCCCTGAGTGTTACACTTGAAATTATTTTGAATTTTTTACGGAAATATTTCTTTATCATTACGATATATAATATATAAATAAATAAATAAATATATATATATATGTATGTATGTATATTTACAGAGAGAGAGTAATTACATACGAACGTTCAACTTCTCGTTTCTAGAACGATCTAAGAATAGTTGGAGAGTAGGGGAAAAGAGAGAGAGAGAGAGAGAGAGAGAGAGAGAGAGAGAGAGAATACGGATAAGTAGGTTTACTAAACACGCATATGTGTGTATATATATATATATATATATATATATATATATATATAATGTTTGTATGATATATAAAAGAGAGTATACATGACATGGTATCATAGGATAGATATTTTGTTTATATTACAAATACACGAGTTCGTTGTTGCCGAGCAATTATCGATAAATCTAATTATGATCTCATGTCGAATACTTGACTCGTTTCTACGTCAGAATTGCGTACGTTACTCTTTCGACATCTTTAACTATTTCTATGAAATAAAAAAAAAAAAGAAGAAGAAAAAGATTGCAAATAAATAAAGAAAAGAAAAGAACGAGCTTTTATATTCTTTCATAATAAGATTTTTTTTTAATATATTAGTATCTCTCATTATATTATTGGGATCAAAAAAAGATTATTAAAGTATAATATAGAAAAGAGTGATTTCTCGCGCGAAATACGGCGAGAATGATCGGAGGCCGACCTCTCGCGTTGAACGCAAGATGGCTACCACAGCAAACGAACTAGTAAGCGAAGAAACGAACGATGGAACGAACGAGTTAAAAACCGAGTCGGGCCGAATAGAGCCGAATTAAACCGAGTCGAGTCGAGTCGAGCCGAGCCGAGCAAGCAGTCGACGCATCTTCGAACGTGTGCTAAGCGCATGCGCATATCTGCGCGATGAGAAACTAGTTCGTCGAATATATTCGTAAGTTCTTATTAAAATAAACGTATCTAATCTTCCTTTTCGCGTTTATCTTTAAACAATATTTCGAAATTTAAGAATGAATGTTAATGTCAATATCCGAGAAAGATGAAATCTATCGAAAAGTATTTTCTATCAAAGTCCTTCTGACAACGTTAACGACGCTAGCACTGACGACGTTGTCGACGACGACAGAACGATGACGACGACGTGCAAGAAAGAACGTCTTCCTTGTGCATACTTCGGTTAAGTTCGGTTTGGCTCGGCAACGTCAGCGTGCGCGGTAACCTAGTGCGCATCGACGAGCGAGAAAGAGAGAGAGAGAGAGAGAGAAAGAGAAAGAGAGAGAGAGAGAGAGAGAGAGAGAGAGAGAGAGAGAGAGAGAGAGAGAGAGAGAGAACGAGAACAGTTGAGAGAGGATGAAACGCAGAGAGAGCACGGATACCGGGCGAGGGAGAGTGTAACGCCTGATAAGACCGAGCGATGGTCGCTCTCGCGAGAGTGCGTGATCCAAGCAACGTACCTTTTCCATTTTGACAGTTCGTCGTAGTAACGAAGAAAAAGAAAATAGAAGAGGATAATATCGGAGGAAGATTATAATATCAAAATATCAAAATAATTTCACGAACGGATCAACACGAATCCGCCATTATACATTGTGCTTCTTTTTTATTATTTTGTACTTTTTTTTTCTACGATACATAAGTTTCTCTCTCTTTTTCTCTCTTTCTCTCTTTCTCTTTCTCCCTCTCTCATTTGATCGTTTCTCTTTACCCTTTCTCTCGGTTTCATAGAACGAGGATGCGAGTTGTATGTGTCGTCGTAGCTTAGTTCGTTCGGGTGTCATTGAACGCCGTTGAATTTGAATAGAGTCTGACGGAACAGAGATAGAAGAAAAAGAAAGAAAGAAAAAGAAATAGAGGGAGATATATAGATATATATACATATATACATACATACATATATATATATATATATACATATACATATAGGAAACAGAAAACGAGAGCTGGAAAGAGACAGAGACAGGAATAAATAGACAGAAAGAGTGGGAGGATCGCGTGTTCGAAAATTCGGAGATTAACTCACTCCGATATACTACAGAAACGAAAAATCAGTGGTACTGTGTATTTTCATTGTGAGTGAAGAGTGAGTGCGTGCGTGTAGGTGGGTAGGTGTGTGTGTGTGTGTGTGTGTGTGTGCGCAAGAGAGAGAGAGAGATTGGTGTCGCGTGTGTGCGTGCGCGTCTCTCTCTCTACGTACAGGTTTTTTCGTACGAGTTTATACTATTATACGTGCTACTACGCGAGCCATCTACATATTCTTCTCTTTCGGTGAAAACTTGGAAGCAACCTGTAGTACGAAGCAAGTCGAAAAAAGAGAGAGAGAAAAAAAAAGAATAGTAGGTTCGACATATTTTCGTAATTCTCTGCTTCTGCTCTTGCTCTAAAGTTTCCTCATTATCTTTTTCTCTTTTTTTTTTTCTATTTTTTTTTTCTTTTTTTTTTTACATTCGCAGACAAAGGTGGCCGCCTTTGGTGCCGCCTCGAGGACTGGCTCTCTGTGATATAGCTCTTTCTCTGTCTTTCTCTCTCTTGTTCCCCTTCTCTTTCTACTTCTCTTTTATCCTTCTCTCTCTTTCTCTCTCTCTCTCTCTCTTTCTCCCTCCTTGTTCTTTTCCTTCTCTTCGTCTTTCCCCCTCCCCGTCCTTCTCATCGCTATCCGTCTAGCGCACACACGCGCGTTCGACCCTCGAGGGAAGAAGTGGAAGAGAGAAGAAATAAAAAAAAAGAATAAAAAGAAAAGGAAATAATAATAATAATAAAAAGAAGAAGCAAAAGAGAAGAAGAGGAAGAAGAAGAAGAAGAAGAAGAAGAAGAAGAAGAAGAAGAAGAAGAAGAAGGAAAAGACGAAGAAGTAGAAGAATGGAGGCGGTAGCGAAGCACGATTTTACCGCGACAGCCGAGGATGAGCTTAGCTTTCGCAGGTCTCAAATCCTTAAGGTTCGTATTTATGAAAAAAGGAAAAAGAATTTTTTTTTATTCCATCTTTATTGTATATTATTATTATTTTTGTTTTTTGTTATTATTATTATTATTATTATTATTATTATCATTATCATTATCATTATTATTTTATTGTTGTCGTTGCTATTGTTGTTGCTGTTATTGTTATTGTTATTGTTGATGGTGGCATTGTTTCGATGACGAGAACCCCTTCGAAAGTGTCGTTTCTTCGTACTTAATGAACTAACCAACCAACCAATCGGCGAACGCCTGACCGTCGTCGAGCCGATATACTCGCTTCTGATTGGCTTAGATGCAAGATGACCGATCACCGAACGTCCGTGAAGATTGCTCCTACATCGTCGCGGATTTGTTTGTCACCAAAGACGATCGGCTCGCTATAATATTGATTGATTGATTTATTTATTTATTTATTTATTTATTTATTTATTTATCTATTTATTTGATTTACTTTTTATTTTTATTTTATTTTATTTTTGTTTGCTTCGTTTACGAAATATATATGTGTATAATCGATTACTGCTGAGCGCCATAATTTTTCAAGAATATTGTTTCGATTTATTTTGTATACATATTAATATGTGCAATAATTTCACAATAATTCCTTTTTTCTTCCCTTCATAACGACGTCTTATTGCTATCTTGCAATTCTTTTTTTTTTTTCTCCTTACTGACCGACTTTTCTTCAATTTTTTTATCATATTAAAAAACAAAAAAAAAAGAAGAAAAAGAAAATTGTTTATGTTGAGAAGACAAATGTATGAAATTAATAATTGAACATTTGTATGCTTGTATATAAATTATTTTCCTATAATAATAAGAATAATATTAATAATAATAACAATTATTTCATGGTTGGAATAAATCGTTGTAATGCATTTTTGCTCGGCTGTCCATAATTATCGATGAAGATATCTGATTTGATAATATTTGATTTTAATGAATGTTATTTTATTTGACTTTTAACAAGCAACACCGTTGTCGACGTATCGCTCTTATTTGCTCTTTCGTTCTTCTTTTCGAAGTAATAATCGATACGATGTGGCTTTATTTCACGATATTCTTCATAGGTGATATTTGCATTCGTCGAAAGATTATTTCATCCCGCGAAATTCAAAATTTGAATATTGCAATTATTTTGTGAATAAGTAGATAATAATGAAATTATATAAAAAAAGAATGATGAAAGAATTCTTCCATATTATTCTTACATTAATATAAAATTACATATGTATAAAATATAAAATATTTTTTTTGTTAGATTCTTAATATGGAGGATGATATGAATTGGTTCAGAGCCGAATTAGATTCCAGAGAAGGACTCATTCCAAGTAATTACATAGAAATGAGAAATCACGAGTAAGTTTATTTTTTTAGATATTTTTTTTTTTACATCGTAGTAAATAAAAGATATTTCCTAATTTTGTTCTGATTTTATAGTTGGTATTATGGAAGGATAACCAGAGCAGATGCTGAAAGGCTATTAATGAATAAGCATGAAGGTGCCTTTCTGATTAGAATCAGTGAAAGCTCTCCTGGTGACTTTTCACTATCCGTAAAGTGAGCATATGTTGTGTATTCATGATAATAATACTTAAAAAAAATTAGTAAATATTCGGAAATTTATATTATTCGTTTTATGATGATAGATGTTCAGATGGTGTGCAACACTTTAAAGTATTAAGAGATGCTCAGGGCAAGTTCTTTCTTTGGGTCGTAAAATTTAATAGTTTGAATGAATTGGTAGAATATCATCGTACAGCATCGGTATCACGTTCGCAAGATGTCAAATTACGTGATATGATTCCTGAAGAGGTAAGAAAAATATTCATAAGAACAAAAAGATTACATAGAATTATTCTTAGAATTTTTACTTCGTTGAAAATGAAATGTGTTTATATATATATATATATATATATATATATATATATATATATATGTATGTATATGTATATATTCTTATTTCAGTGTTTAGTGCAAGCATTGTACGACTTTGCTCCACAAGAACCTGGCGAATTGGAGTTCAGGCGAGGAGATGTAATTACTGTTACAGACCGTACAGATCAGCATTGGTGGCATGGGGAGATTGGTAACAGAAGAGGACTATTTCCATCGACTTATGTTACTCCCTATCACTCCTAGGTATTAATGAAATTTTAGCATAAAATCTAATAACTTTTCTAATGCTTTACCGATAATCATTGTGCGCATCTTGCTTGTTATTTTTAGATTATAGAAAAGAACAAATGAATATTTTGTTTTAGGCCTGATTTAATATATACAGGTCTCAACTATTGACCGCCTTATCCCACCATCATTATATACAGGATCAGCCTCGCTGCAAAATTAATCCAGAACGTTTTGCGAGCACACCGCCTATTGAGTGGACTACCAGGATATACTCTGGTGGTCCAAATGTCGAGTATTTGTAATAATACGATCTCGACATAAAATACTATTTAGTAAGGACCTCTGACCGGTCCCATTGAGAGAAAACATTTCTTACATCCTTAGTAATCCATACGAGAGTGTGTAGAGTTCCTTGATGTATTACACGACAGGGTAGTGTCCATATTGTTTTTATATATCGTTGGATGGACAAGTTTTAATCTTCTCTGTGGGACTGAATATGCTGCTACCATTTGAAGTTAACATTGATAGATGTCGTATGTGTATCGTATGTCTCTGCGATCAAATAGAAACCATCGAATATTCATTAATCACAAACATTTTGACTTTTTATTCAATATATAATATACCAAGTGCTCTAAGCGTGCAATCATTAACTACCATGTGTTAATAAAATCGTAACATCGACATATATTATAAATGAAACTTGAAATGGTCTTTAGTATTTCTTGGTAGTCCATTAAAATGGTGTTATACATCACAGATAAGCATTAGTCTTTTTGCAAGCATGCTCATTGGCCATATTAAAACAATAATTATATTTCATGCTATCTCAGATAGTAGCTTAGGAGAACTGGGATTATATAAATCTTGTATTTTTTAATACAGATCCGCTATTCGAGGAAACGGGGACCTTGGCGAGAAAAGGGCCTAGTTAAAAACAATTGCATAAGAAATCTAAAAAAAAAAAAATTTATATACGAACGTGTATAGCGTTAAAAGAGCGCATCGCCTTTTGGCATTGGACAATTTTTGTTGTCTTTTTTCTATCGTCAATATTTTCGCGAATGATTAAGAGAGAAAACATTCTTTTCTTACGCTTTTATTATACGTTCGATAATACGAATATTTCAGATATATTATCTGTATCATATACACAGACACACAAATTCGAATAGGCTAAATATAAGCTTCTTCGGTCTTTCTTCGTAATGAAATCTTAAAAGAATTGGTGGAATCTGTTTAAAAGGTATTAATACTGTTTTTCTCTCATCATCTATATACATAAGCAGTTAAAACGCTTAAAGAGATTTATTTTGTAATTAAACGAATCTTGTGGTATGCGTAGTGTTTGAAAAATAAAAAAATAGAAAAAATCTTTTGTTTTATTTTAGAGATTTTACTACTAGTGAGGAGAGACAACCATATATACAGCGATAAAGCGTATATACATATTGTATATACATTACACATGCATACACGTATTGAAAATAATCGTACGAGATTAAAATACAATTATTGTGACTGATTTATTTTTGACAACTCTGTAACAAATATTGCATAAATGCAGAAATAGATAAATACGAATATTTCATACGAAAAGAAAAAAAAAAAAAAACACTATTGCTATTTGAAAAAAGGAAGACAAAAAAGAACGAAAAAAAAATATTGCTATGCACTTTATTCATCTAGTAAATTTGTTATCCATTTACTCATATGTTGAAAGAAAAAAAAAAGAAAAAAAAGAGATGCCAAGAAGCGATACGATATCGAAGTCTGCCATGTGTTAATTTTAATCTGCACACAATATTTAAATATGAAGTTTGTAATTTTAAAAATGATACAAGGGGAGTCTATGTACATTTCTCAAGAAAAAAAGAACGGAAAAGAAAACAAAAAATATTCTGTTTACTGATTTCAGCAATTCTTGCTTTTTTTCTGTGTAAACAATGAAAATGTTTAGTCTTATTGTGTAATTATTATTATTATTATTATTATTATTATTATTATATTATTATTATTATTAATTAATTATTATTGCGTTATGTTACATTTTATTATTAACAATATATTGCATTAATCATACTTGCATGCTTTTTTTACTTACGCCCATAAACCATATATGCCTATTGTATAAGCCGAAATCACGTGTGCTATTTATTGTCTCACTATCTATCACTCCTATTTGTTCTTCATTATTCATTAATAACAGTCAAAAACGATATAAGAGAAATAAATTTTTAACAACTTTTTTGAGATAATATAACAGATATTATAGACAATATAGGATTAATTACTCTTTATTTATTTATTTTTTTTTTTTTCAAACTAAAGTTGTAACTTATGATTTTATGCATAAAAAAAGTAAGACTGTTTAATGATTAATTTTTCAATGAAACATCGATAAAATTGTAAAATAATGAAATATACAAGGACTGATAAATGTTCAACTTTCTATTTATATTTCAATACTAGGTCTTTATTTTTTATTTATTTTTTTTTTATAAGCTGACTTATTTTTTATATATATATGTGAAATAATATAGTTCCTGTGATAACTTTTTTATTCGTCATTCGAATAACGAAAAATTTATTAAAATTTATAACTTATTGTTCATTTTTAATTTGTAGAAATACATCTCTTTTGGTGTACTTTGTATGATTAAAATAAAAATTTAAAAGTAAAGTTAATGTTATGTAAAAGTTTTACGAAAATTAACGCCGACTTTTAACAGCTTTTTGTAAAATAGTTTGGCTTGTACTTAAAGATGCAATATATATTTTACTTTTATTATTTGTTTTTTAAACAATGAATTTGTACACATTCGTAATTGATATTAGAAGATATTATAAATTAGTGATTTTTAATATAAATTTATCAATAGTGCACAAAAGTATGCATCTCTCTATCTATATATTATCACTTTGCTAAAATTTGTCAAGTTTTATGCATTATTGTAGCATATTAAAAAAAAGGGGAAAAATAAAAACAAAAAAAAACTTATTCGTATGCAGATAATAAATAAAGCAATATTTACATCTGCTTATGTAGTATATAAGCAATGTATTTTGACACACATGTACAAGCTGTTTGAATAAATCTGGAATTGAGTTGTCTCTTGACAACAGTGTACCATGATACTTTGGACCAAGAAATAATATAACAAAGAAATGTATTCAAGATGAACATTTGCATAAGAAGTTTAACTAATTGTGCCAATTCCTTAATATTATTTATTTATGAAACAATGAAAGATATTTTCAATTCTCTGCTTTTTTATTCATGTATGTTTTTTTAATGAATAACGCTACAAAGTGGACTTAGAATAGAAAATTGTATTATATCTAATACATTTAATTACTGCACTTGGCACAACATTAGTAATTATTTATTGCCTGATATACAGTTAATGTTTACTACCAAATGTATATTATGTAATAACACATCATAATTGTAGTACAATAAAGCATTCTCAGAAAGTAATATTATATTCTTTCATAAAATTCTATATTTATTAATGTTATTATAGGTATGGTTGGTGTTTATGATTGATATTTTGTATTAAATTTAATCTCTAAAAATTATTTTTAATTACAAAAATATTGTACAATTCTCAATTAGAATTTCTTCAATCATTATAGATCAAAGTAACACAAAATAGATATTATATGTCGTATTTATTATAGATCAACATACGAGTCTATAAGAGATATATCTGCCTGCAGTTTCAGAAGGTCTAATAATTTTGACTACTTGTCCTCTTTTCAAACCAAAATAACGAGCCACTGGATCACCTGCTTGTATACGCATTAATTGATTTTCTTTAAGCTTATACCTAGTAAGTAACTCTTCTTTTTCATCTGGAGTTAATACTATATGTTCAGGTACAAGTTCGTGTTCTGTGATATTTATCAACAATTCAGATTCCAAGAATTGTTCTAAAATATATTTAGGTGCCATATCTACTAAAGATTGTTTAGCAGACGGTGTCATACCTTGTTGTACAACGATGATTGCTCTAAGAAAGAAACAATGGAATATAATTTAATATAACCTTTATATAAAAATCTTTCCAAGAAACATACCTATGAATTTTTTCTTCTTGCATACGCTGACAATAAGTTTTTATAGTTTTGATACCTATTTTGGGTTCATCGGGAAAGAAAACAAAAAGTTGATCTGTAGGATCATCATTGTGTGCAACTAATACAATAAGATCGCTACGTGCTGGTCTTTTTTCACTCGGTTTATCGCCAAATTGTTCTTTAAATTGTTCTAAAGTCTGATCTAATTCATCCTGTGTCACGAGATAACCTCTATCATGACACAACTGCATCACTGTTTTACGAATTCGCCACAATTTATAAGTTTCCGCTTCATCATCCATTTCGTAATATATATAAATAAATACAAATAAATTTTTAATAAACAATTGAACACAAATTCTAATTACTTCACTTTTTCTTCTTTAAAATTATAATGCTTTAGGTTATTTACCATCTTCCGCTCATAGCACATGTGACCCCAACGACACGTATGGATGAAATGTGAACTACAAGCGCAATAGACGAATACTGTTCCCTCCCACTATACGCCTATTTCATTATAAAACCAAGATTGGACGATTTTAATCTTGGCGGCAAATTCAAACAAATAAAATTTCAATATGATTATATTCAGTAGATCACTGTATTATCGATAGAGTTTTTAGAAATAAAAGGTGACACGTGTTTACGTGATCTAAAATTGATTCAGCTTCCCGCTATTTTCTTTTTAAGTTTCGTCGATTTTTTAATAGGATAAATATTTTTTTATTGTGTATTGTATAGTTCAACATGGATCAATATTTTAAAAGTTATGAGGAACTGGATGTAAGAAATAGATTATACATAAACATTTACATGATTATATATATTAATTTAATTTTAGGTGCATCGTTTAATGCTTAATGATACATCCAGAACTTTAGCATATAAAAATGCTATACTTAATTATACAGATAAATTCAAAGACAAAATAGTTATTGACGTTGGTGCTGGGACAGGTGTTACAAGACTGTAAAATATAAATTCTATATATAAAATCATATAAAATCTTAATTGTCTTAAACGAATACATATTTTTAGGTATATTGTCTATTTTTTGTGCTCAAGCTGGTGCGAAAACAGTATATGCAATAGAAGCCAGTGAATTGGCCAAAATGTGCAAGGAAGTAATTATCGAAAATAATTTAGGAAATGTTATTAAAGTGATCCATAGTAAGATCGAAGATCTTGATTCAAATGTTATTCAAAAAGCAGACATAATAGTCTCAGAATGGATGGGATTTTATTTAGTACATGAAGGAATGTTAGAATCTTTATTATTTGCAAGAGACAATTTTTTACTAGAAGGAGGAATTTTATTTCCATCAGTAGCTAAATTATATGCTTCTCCTTGTCAATTGTCATCCATGTTCCAATTTTGGGATAACATTTGTGGAGTCAGTATGAAGTAATTATAATTTTTATTACCATTTTTATAATATTAATGATTCTAGTTTGTTTATATAAATTATATTTTAATTAAATCCTACTCTATTATTTTTATTTAGATGTATAGGAAAACATTATCGAGAGACTAAATCAATGAAACCAGAAATAGCATCAATAAACGAGGATGATATTTTAGCAGATAGTAAATTAATAGCATGGTTAGATTTGCAAAGTATTAGTTTATCAGAAATAAATACTTTGGGCAATGAAGAATATGTATGCATTTGTAATAAGGAAGGAATACTACAAGGAATTTGTATCTGGTTCTCGGTTGAATTTCCAGATGGTTCAGAATTATCTACAGGACCATTAGATAAATCAACACATTGGAAGCAAACTATAATTGTACTACCTGTGGATGTAAAAGTAGAAAAAGATGAACCTGTGGCTTTTAATTTAGAATTAAAAAAGGATATCTCAGAAGAAAGAAAATATAATATAAAATTAATATTGTTAGATGCTACTGAAGTTGAACATGAAATTCCATGTTATTGTTATATGACTAAGTGTATTGTAACAAGAAAATATTTAGAAGAACAATCAAATGATACCACAAAAGACTGAAATTGTTTACATACGAGATGATTATACAATGTACAAGTTCTATTATAAAATTTTTTTTTTTTATTATTTATATTGCTAATATAACAGAATATTGTATAAACATACGATATGTATTAATTGTAAATAACTGAGAATGAATAGATAGAACAATATATATGACAGTGAAAATAATATATGTTATTGGAAGGTATATATATATATATATATATATATATATATAAGTATATATATATATATACATATAAGTGTGTGTATATATACACACGCTTTTATTACTTTATAACAGTTTAAATAAAAAGATAAAAACATGATAACTACAAATATAATTAACAATAAAGTGTACAAAAGGAATAATACTTTACACAATGTAAATATATTTTACGTAGATGATTTTATAATTTCTTTACAATTTTATATTGTAATACCAATATTAAGACCATCAGTTAAATGGTTGGATAAATAACTTATGTCATATAACTTATGTCACGATCTTACGATCTGAATTAATTCTGTATGTACTGAGTACATACGTGTACGTTTTTTTTTTTTTTTTTTTTATGCAAGTATAAATTTTCGGAAGAAATTAAGAAAATAATCTCATTGTATATCAATTGATATACATTTTTCATCTTTATACTGTCATGTGAAAGCATTTTTTCTATAATTTTATTTATATATAATATAAAGAACGAGAAATAAATATATATAAAATAATAAAAATTTATCAGATTAGGATACAACGTTTTTTGAGATATAAGAAAATAATGCATATTTCTTTCACTTATTTGGAGTTTGATTAATTTGCTACAATCCACTACAATCTGCTGAGAATACATACATTTCATTTGAATCATCATTTTCTACAGCTTTCTTGTTTATATTATTTTTCATTAATATTTTCATGGATTCTGCATTGCATTAGCACGACAGAAATGGTAATGGTTGTTTTACTTTGCATTTACTTGCATACTAATGTCATAAGAAATGGAAAAATAAGAATTGTGTATGCAAGTATCAAATAAATTTGATAATAAAATTTATAAGTTGATTAACTTCTTACCAAAAGTAAGACAATATTGAAGAATAAATTTGTTGTCTTACATTTAGCAACAAAGTCATTTCTATTATATTTCTATTACCAGTTTGAAAACTACAGAGTATATTATATTATGCACGCGTCACAATCTGATATTTATGTATTTATACATGAAATTTATTCTATAATATCATTCAAGGAGTATTTGGACTTATACAGTAAAATTCTATTCGTGCAAAGTGCTTGGACACATCTATATTAAATGCAATTTGATCAGAAAGACTATTTAATGTTAAATAAAAAATTATTGGCATTTTATCATTGCATGTATATTGATATTAATATGTGTATTCAATCGAGCTATTATGTTTAATATATTGAAAACAATGTTTCTTTATCTGATTTTAGTAAATCTTTTCTTTGTACATAATGCTTAACTTGCTGTTAGACTTTCAAAATTATATTGATATCAAGCACATATCTGGATGAATGACATTAAGCAACTGTACAGATATCAATATTTGCGATACTGGATAAGATCTTAGTATCTAGTTTTGTTAAATTAATTTTTATACAAAATGGTAGATATAAAAATAATGGAAGATGAAGATAAAATATATTTGGACGATTTTTCAATCAATCTATTATTCTAAAGAAATTTGCATAATTATATATTTGGATAAAATAAATATTTTAAAATAAGTTATAAGGAGATATTGTAACAAGAGTTAAAAAAATGTATTCGTCTCAGGAAAAAAGTATATTAAATTATTTCGATTAAAACTAGCCACTGCAATCTCTTCAAGCATCATTTTATATTTTATAACACATTGATAATAAACATTGATATTACTAAAATCAACGTGTGATAATAATTCATTAAATTTTTTTAGTTTTGGATGGATTATTACAGAATACTTTTCGTGGATTATACATATTATATAAGTAGAATTTTCTTACTGAGAAATCTAAAACTATTTGTAGTTTTGTAACAAATAAGACTTCCAAAAAGGCAGTTATATGGTAATTATTAATGATTTCATGTTTTTTATATTTATATTTAGAGATCTCTCATGAACTTACATTCAGAATAGGACAATAACGTTTTATATCTGAATTATATTAGCTAAATGTATTTTTCCCCCTTTTTTTTTTTTTTCTTTTTAATATCAAGATTAAGTTGGAATTAAACATGACAAAAAACTGAATTGATGAGAAACTATTCTAAGTCTTTGCTTGTATGATGTAAGATAATTTTCTTTTCGTGTATTAATATTCAAAATTTGTCTATTCCTTTACAAATATTAATAATATATATATATATATTGTTCAAAGAATTTTAAACTTGTATACACTTTATATTTTCAAATGGGCAGCATATTCATCTAGAAATTTTACATTTTGATAATAATTTATTTTATGCTCACCTTTTTTCTTTTATCTTTTTTTTTTTTTTTTTTTCTTAAACCAAGATTTATTATACTTTTTGTTCTACCTAAAAACGTGAGTTCAATAGCTCGATAAACACAGCTTATGCAATGTTAGATATTATTAAAATGAATACTCATTTTATTTCTCTGTTGATTTTATTATAATTAGCAATGTGTTTAGTAGATTTTTTTTTTTTATGTATTTTAAACAGAAATTCACTTAAAGAGGCACCAATAATAAGTTTTGTCGATAAGACGACAATAATTTGAAATATTGTCGAGAATTTAAAAAATTCCATTCATAAGTACATAGTGTATACAAATATATATATATATATATATATATATATATATATATATATAATATATAAGAAAATCATTACTCTTATATATTTTTTGAGAATAAGCAAGTTTAATGGAATGGCTTATAAAGTGAGACTATGTCAAAATCAATAGAACAACTACTAAAAGTAAGTATATTATGTTCATAAGAGCACACTTCCACATATTTAATAGAATTCATTCTAATATAGAGTAAATAACAAGGAAATACATATAGTGAACTATGTACGTTAACGAGTTCATTTATACAATTGTCTATCTATATACAATATGTAAATACGAGAGAGTCATTCTTTCTAAATATAATTTCAAGTTAAATTTTCATTGATAATTCAATTTAACATATTAGAACGGTGTGAACATTTTTTTTTTTTTTTTTTATTCTGTTCACCACTTATGTTGTGTTTGTTATTATTACAAATCTATAATGGCATCCCAGACTTTGCAATGAGGTTTAAACATCTACCACTCTGCTGACTATTAGAAATATTTAACTTGAAGATAAGATAAAGATACAATATTATATAAAGATATTCTATAAAATCATTAAATATGCTATAATACATTTTTATATACGTTTAGAATGTATTATTAGGCATAGAGAATACATCATAGCATATAAGCATTTAATTTCATCAATTATTTTTCAACAATTATTTCTTGAAATAAATATACAGAAACGTAAATATTAATGAAGAAAAACAAATTGAAGAAGTTAATACGGTGCAGAGATATTCTTATATTGTTGATTGGTGTTTATATTGTTTTATATAGGCTAACCATTGATAATTATATAATTTAAAGATATCATTACCATCAAGTTGTCACTAACACTTTGCTTTTATTTGATTTTTACCATTTTATTAATCAATGCATTAAATCGAGAAGTTGTCATAATCGTGTATATTATTCGTGCATACTCATAAATCATTTTTTAAAGTGATCATATATATATATATATATATATATATATATATATATATAATATATATATATGTATATGTATTATATTCATAGTCAGAATAAGAATATGCGAAGAAAACCGATAATAAAATTCAATTCTAGAGTAACGGTAGCAGAGTAATCTGTCATTCAAATTGTTTTGCTTGTAATTATCATCGATATAATCTATAGAAATATTAGGCGAAATTGATCAATTTAAAATTCACATCTCCTAGTTTTTCATAGAATGAGAGTTTTTAAGTCGCAAATACATTACCTGGTAGAATTAAGAGACGTACGTTACACGGTCGTTCCGTATGTACTAAACATAACTCTGGTAGTATCCGTATCCAGAGTAACATCTTCCGGTGAAGCTAAATCGACTTTAATGGATCCAGAATTATTTCTTCTTCTTGTTACACCGCCACCCCAATTTGAAAGAGTCCAATGATAATTTTCACCCTCCTTATCGTTATTTGCAGTCTCTTGAGTTTCATCATTGTCTTTATCCAAACCTGTCTCAATGGAGACAGAAGATTGTGATGCAACGGAATCAAAACTAGAATCTCCTCCGCCTCTATAACGGCTTACACATTCGGTAGCCATTTCACCAGGTGATTCTTCGATAGCTCGTAAAATATTTTGACAGAGCTCTGAATCTAATGGAATTGGATCTTCAGAATCACGATTGTGAATGGTAATTGCTATATGTGCCGGATGTGGAATAGGAAGTGGAATTACTAATTTTTCAGCACTGTATGGTCGAATTTGTCGTTTCCATGGTTGCCATCGTCCTTCGATACTACCATTCGCTGAAACTGTACGCCTTCTGACTTTAGTAGACGTTAATAAACCGTTGGTGTCGCTGGAAAAAAAGAAAAAGTTTTTTTTTTATATATACATTCCCTTCATTTTTCTTCCCTTAATATGTATTAACATCATTAGCAATATCATTATTATTATATTGTACCATCGTTTATCAGATTTCTTGCTATTACTGGCTTGCTTAGCTCGTGGATTAAATGCTGAAACTTCCAGATATGGGCTATGCACTTGAATATTTCCACGTGGTGCATACACCGCACCCAATAAATCAGGCCCGTTAATACCACCTAACTCTGTGCTATGAACCATATCGGTGTATCGTGACAAATCAACACCCGGATGTGGTTCTAATCTGAATTTTGTATCAGAGTCATCGAGAGGTTGAAGAAAATCCAAACTGAAAATGTCAGCATACATAAGTCCTGCTAAACCTGCCCAATCAGCAACACCCAATCCTTTAGTTTCCCAAAAGTCTTCTTCGTTTCCCGGCAAACGAGCAAAAACGTGTAATGGATAAAGTCGTTCTAACATTAGTGCACCTTGTTGTATAACTACCTGTATTATCATCAAAGATCAAATAATCAGTCACAATTGTTATAATAATATTTTATAGTAATATCAAAACGTAAGGTACCTTCAAATCAAACGTTGTAAGTTTTATTTTGCTTCTTACAGCCACGCCGAGTCCAGTTTGTAAGTTTTTCCTTCGTCGTTCTAATTTTTCATGCAGGACAGCGATAAGATCTCTAGCTTCTTTCTCAAGGGACTTGTACGGATCTTTTATTTTTGCAAGACCAGCTGCAAACGGACCGAAGCAAGCTTCTACGAATTGGCTAAAGTCTCTCTGCGGTTGAGTTATTAATCTTTCTGTCTCTTGTTGAAAAGCTAATAATTCATCCAGCTCTAATTTAGCTTCAAACGCAGCCAATGCTTGTTCCGGTCTTATCTGAGAAATATTTTGATTGTAAAAAATTGTTCGAACGGTTCATTAATTTTCTTTGTAATTCTTTCGTTTTATTCTCTTACTTGATAATAATAATCTGATGCTAATCCCGGCCCTGCTATTCTTTTGACAACAAAACTGTCACTGGCAGGAATTCGTCCTCTATTTTTGATTACCAAATGAAACATGGCTGTATCCCATACCACTCTAATGCAATAACGTATTACAGCGACTATAAAAAAAAAAACACGCAAGTTAAACGTTTCATATTTCTAAAAAAAAGAAAAAAAAAAGAAAAAGAAAAGAAAAAAGAAAACAAATCTTACCAGTAAGTATCACAAAAGAGATGATAGGGCATACAAAGAGAGCTACAATTAAAGCTGCTATTGGTTGCAAACATCCTTGTATACCAATATTCCAAAGCAACGCTTCCATTACAACTAAATAGCGATTGCGACTTGGTTCTGGACTATCCAAATCCATTATAAGTGCCATGAATGCATGTAACGTTAAGGTAATTAAAGGCATCCTGAAAGATTTAACATTTTTAGAATGATTGTATAATAAAAATAATTAAATGATGGGATCGACTTATTAACTAACCACATGATTGCAGTGAGTGCAATAAGCAGAGATCCAAAACTTGCAAGTATACATACGACAGGAAAAACAAATAATATAACAAGCGTTCCTAAAAGGCCTTTGGCACCATAATTCCATAGCCTATTTAAATGTCTCGTCATTCCCTTGCCAATAAATCCTGTAACAAAAGAAAAAAAACAAAAAAAAAAAAAAAAAGAAAAGAAAAAAAAAGAAAAAAGAAAAAAAAAAGAAAAGAAAAAAGAAAAAGATCGTCACAAAATAATTCTCGATAAATTATAATATATTTATATATACAATAAAAACATTTACCTGTATCAGGTTCTGTTTCAAAATGAGTTCGACTTTTACTGATATGCCTCCACAATGCTACTAATCGAGAACAGAGAGTAGGCATTTGTGAAGATTTTCGTGGAAATAATGTGCCATTGAGTTGGCTTAATTCTAAATCAGGAGTAAATGGTTGCACAAGTAACAAAGCACGGATAGATACTGGACTGTACCATGGAACTGCTACTCCCAAGAGAAACATCGCATTCCATGTCCAACACCATGTTCTTGCTATGTAATTTATCCAACGCCACATTGGCCACCTTCGTGCAAAGATAATAATGTAGATTAACGAAATCTAATGTATATTTTATAATTCCTAATTTTACAAACATGTCACGTTTTTTTTCCTTTTCTTTTCTTTTTTTTTTTTTTTTCTTTTTTTTTCTTGACTTACCTAGTCGTCGTTGTACGTACAATTTCTCTTTCAACTAAGAAAACAGGTTGACTTGGATCTGCCCGTGGTGTTGTAATGGACGTTGGTGTGTTGCTTAATACTGTTGGAATGATTTCAGATTGACCTTGAAAATTTCGCCTTATTATCCAATTTTTTGGAAGCCATATTTGTGTCGGCCATTGGAAGCTCCTGGTAGGTGTCTTAACTTTGCGTAATTCTTTCAATAAAACTGGTTCTCTCTAAATAAAATTGTAAAATTATTATATTAAAATTGTAAAAAAAAAAAAAAAAAAAGAAGAAGAAAGAGAGAGAGAGAAAAGAAAATTGAGATACCTCTTTCATAAAAACTAAATCGCGGTTGAGAAAATAACAAGTTTGTTGTAAATTTTGATGACTGCATAATGTAAGAGCTTCCTCGTGTGCACACCATTCGCATTCCTCTATAAAATTTTCTTCGGCTTCTCTCATACGATCTCGCATCCATGGTTGTATTCGTGATAAAACTGGATGTTCTAGTTCTATGCGTCGTTTTAAAGAGTCCTTCGTTTGCAACAACTTTCGTTGTACATTTTCAATCGCTCTGTGCATCAATACAACCGATTGCGCTTGTTGGACTAGAAGTTGTGCAATACCTTCACCGAGTGCAAGTATATCCGGATGCGACAAGATGTTGGTATATACTCTTTGTAAATATTCTCTCATTACCGCTTCATTAACTTCCTAAAAAGAAAAAGAAAAAAAGAAAAAAAAAAAAAAAAGAATGTTCTTAAGGGAAAGAGATGATATAAAAACAATAAATAGAAATATACGTACTCTTTCGATTTCCTCGTCTGGCTTTTTCTGTGCTCTTAATTCTGATATCAGTCTTTCCCTAAAATGAAGAAACCAGCCACGAGTTTCTCTCTCTAAAATCGAGACTAGTATTGGTAAAGCCTTTCTGATAATGTCTCTGCTAAATAATCTCAGATCAACGGCAGCTCCACCAGGTGTACCAAACACAAAAGGAATTGGAACAGGTAATAGCTGAGATGATTCTCGTTCTACCTCGAATTTTTCCATTGTTGCTCGACGTAGTTGCTTCCTTACAAATCCACAAAGTAGTTCCAACGAATCTTCATACTCTGGCTGTATATTAAAAGATAATGAATGATATATATATATATATATATATATATATATATATATATATATATAATGTATGTAACGAAAAAACTTGACTTACTCTGCATACTAATTCTGCAACTAAATATCGACAACGTTCTTCTCTAATTTTGGCATCTAAATTATGTGCTTGCAGAGATGGCACACCTATTATTATATCTGTAAAAATATATACATCGGAATGATAAATGTAATTAATGGAATTATAAATAATTTTTTACATGTACATAAAAGTTATAAATAATTATATATATATATATATATATATATATATATCTTACCGAGAAGACGTAAAAATCCTGTTAAGAATGCTTTAAAAGATTGCGAAACACTGAAGCAATGGGATATTAATCTAGCTTTTGCTGTTACTACAAGAAATCTAGTAGCTAAGGCAAGATCTCTGAGTAATGCTTCGCGTCTTCTATCTCTTCCACGTTGAAGAAGAGCACTTAATCGCCATCGATGTATCTGGCCAGCAAAATTGATTGAATCCACTTCAAATTCCCTGTATAAATAAAATAACGCATAATATAGATATTAAGATATGTAACTCGTTTGTATGTGTATGTCTGTGCAAATGTGCAAATATAATTTTGACGTTTATGATAGAAGAAGAAGTAGAAGAAAAAAAAAGTTGAAGAAAAATATTTAAAAATTCTACACGATGAAAACTATACGATCAAATGTTTACAACACACAAAAACTGACATCTTTTTTTAATATATAAATGCTTCTCGTCTAAGACGATTCGTTTTTGTTCGATTAAAAATTTTCGATCTTTTTATAAAAATATATGAAATGATTTTTTTTGAATGATTTGGAAAACAAAACTAATTACACTTACTCATATAATTCTGCCTATGACATTTTAATATGAAAAACTAACGATTAAGTTTCTTTTTCTATTTTTACAAGCGATCCTAAATAAAGTACAAGATAAACCCACACCACATTGCAATGTTTTACAGTGAAATTTTTTAGGTATTACATATATATGCATATATATACATACACACACGCACACACACACATATATACATATATATATATATATATGCATGTGCTATGTGAGTAAAACATGCTAAAAAGATGCAATAGACGTTTGTTAGATACTATATCAATTACACGTGTTCGATTGCATTTTTTTTTTTAACAGGCGAAATCTTTACTTTCGTGACTTGAAGTGCAAGTAAAAATGACATATTAATTGCTATAGTTAATATATGTATATATAGCGGTGTATTGTTGAAACTTTGGGAAAATTTGTGCTTTTTTTTTTTTTTTTTTTTTTTTTAAATAAATAAATTTTAAATTCCTTTAATTGAATAAATTTTAAGGAAAGTTTGTGTTTGAGTAAATTGTAGTGAGAATAGACAGATACAACACTGAAACTGACAAGTAGAGCATCTAAGAGAGTTTATTAATTGAATAATTACTCTAAAATAAACAGATCTACCGGCAGAGAGAATAATACAGAAACGAAACGAGTGGTTTTATAGTAAATATAATTATCTTAGCTCTTTGTCTCAGTTTCAGATCGATTATTACTTAATCAATAGACATTTTAGTACTTAGTTTTCACTTATGGGTGACATACCCGCATTTTCGAATGCTCTCCAACTGAGTGGCATTCAGCTTCTTCGGCTTTCCGTATTTATCCTTGTGCAAGCTTTACAAAAATACGTTAAAACGTATATGAGAGATGAAAATATTAAAATGAGAATTAATAATCCTATCACCTAATATTTCTCTTCACATATGAGAGTTTCCACAAGTTAAAAATTCTTATTTCTTTTTTTTTTTTTTTTTTTTTTTGTTTAAAAAATCATATAATATATAATAAAATTCTCTCTCTATATATATATATATCGGCTTGCAAATATTGTATATGCAACATAAGTACATATGAAAAAGATGGATCGTTGGAGTAGTGGATAGAGTGGAAAACTGCTATCCAAAAAAAAGATTCGAATTTTCAAATCCTCCCCAAGTATATATGTATCACAAAGTATTTATCAAATAAAAATTGAGTGAATTTTAAAGAAAAAAAAAAAAAAAAAAATAAATAAATAAATAAATAAATAAACAAATAAATAAATTTTTACACTTCATGCCTACTAACAAAAACTGCATTCTAATATCACATAAATATTTTACTTGCTGCTAAGTCTACATTATTAATAATACAGTGCCTAATTTTTACACACATTACTTCGTGTTCTTTCAAATACTTACATATTGTAGTTAGCTACCTGTGTAATAACAAATGTAAAATTCATGTTCAATGTGAAAATACTATTGTCTTCCCTTCGATGAGAATATATTTGATGAAGATTACTAATAATATATAACCTAGCGAGAATAATCTAATATCTAAATTTGAGACTAAGACCGATGCCAATAAAACTACTGATCGAGAGAAAAAAAGGGATGAGAGAGATAGAGAAAGAGAGGGAGAGAGAGAGAGAGAGAGAGAGAGAGAGAGAGAGAGAGAGAGAGAGAGAGAGAGAGAGAGAGAGGGAGGGAGAGAGAAAGAGAGAAATAGACAAAAAATAAATTGATTAAAAATAATAATAAATAAGAAAATGTGGTTGGAGAAAAGGTGAGACTTCTTCTTTTTTAACGACCTACCCTCTTTCTCTGATGCTTTCTAATTGTTTATTAGTGAGTCTTCGAGGTTCTCCTTTGCTATCAACTGCAACAGCATCCAATTCATCGAAACTCGGTGCTACGAAAAGATCCTTCAAGTGATGTTTCTTTCGTGCGAGCGTGTCCTCGCCTTCCGTACCCGTCGAAAGTGGAGGTGGTAAGACAATGGGAAACGTTTTCCAGTGATAAAGAAATTGTTGTGCAACGTCTTTGATATTGTGTACCAATGCCTCCACTTCGGCAGGTGCACCGCGTAGATGCGACGTGTCGAATTCAACCGGCTCTTTCTACGAATTAAACGATCATTATATTTGGTCGATTAATGTAATCACCATAAATAATAATAGTTACTTAAAAAAAAAAAAAAAAAAAAAAAGTATATATATTTTTTGTAACTAATGCTTTTTTTATCTGTTCACGAAATAATTACTTACTACTAAACAATATTTATATTGAATAAGTAAACAAAATGAAAATAGAAATGTAGAAAACATAATTACGTGTTGGAGATATAAAGGATTACCTCTGGCTGAAGTCCATCTCCATTTCGGTGATAAGGCTGGTGAGGATAAGCCTGATGATTCGGTCCCGTGTTGGCGGAGTTGGCGGAAGCCGAGTTCAGATTGTGGGGCATCTCGCGCGTAAAGAGCGTGCGCGGCGGCTGAGGTCAGCTGCCCCTTATTCCGACTATCTCCTCATACACCATACTGCTGGTCGCCACCATTTATCATACCAGGCTGTAAATAAAGCATAAAAGTGTATCATAGATAAGAAGAAAAACAACAAGAAAAAGAATTTGTTCCTTATTTAAAAAAATTCGAAAGCTGAACGTTCGCCAAGATGGCGGCTCATGAAAGTGCCATTTTGAATTTCGCGTAAGCAACCCGGCATTATTATGCAATCGTTTTATTATATTATATTATATTACACTATATTATATTATATTATATATATATATATATTATTAAAATTTCGAAAATTTAATTGAAAAGAAATTTAATCGATAACATTTCTATCGTATACGTAATATTTTCGTTTCTACTTAATTTGATAATACATTGAAAAGAAAATCGATTAACCGGACTAGGATGAACCGCACCCAGAATGCACGCACGCACGCACGCAACCTGTTTATCGGTCCGTTACGCGCAAAAGGAGAATGAAGTTACGAGAATAAATTATTTATTTATAGTCCGTTCTTTTGTTCGCGTTAATGAAAATATTATTACAAGATTCTATACATATATACTTCTACATACATATATTATATTATGTTTTACATACACATGTTTTAAAGTTACGATATTTGATTACATAGCACTTGTAGAAAAAGAAATTTAATCTGAAAAAATATTTATAAGTATTAACAAAAAAAAAAAAAAAAAAAAAAAGTTAATGTTAGTTAACGAGATTAAATTTATTTTGCAAAGTATATACGTATATAGATACATATGTGTACCAAATTTCAGATAAAATGCAGAAAGTGTGATCATAACAAATTCCTAAACTTCTTGATAATCAACACCCGATTGCATATAAAAAATATTTGTATAGAGTATATGTACGTATATATATCTACAAAATTTCGGATGAAAATTAAGAAGTGAAGTCGTAAGAAATATATTTACGTATAAAAAAAAAAAAAAAAAAAAAAAAAAAAAAAAAATGTGAGTATGTATTTCATGAAGAAGCAAATAAATGCGAGAAGAAAGTCTTTGCGTGAGAAAAAGAGAGAGAAAGAGAGAAAAATAGAAGGAAAGAAAAAAAGAGAGAGAGAGAGAGAAAGAAGATATAATCTTCTCTGTCGGATAAAAATAAATATAGAGGCATTAGAGTCGGCGGTCTTATACATCCGTCACGTATGGTGGGTTCTACTGAATGCAAGGGTCCCCCATTAACCGATTATATCCCATTAAACGATTAACATTCTGTACATTCCACTTGACGCTTCTCTTTATTTGTCTTTCTTGACTTTCCAAGACAGCTTCGAACGAGTAGCGACGCAACCCTACGATTTGGTTCACCAATTATGACGTGTAAGTATTTTTTACACACATATACATACACACGCACGCATAAAACAGCAGAGCAGATACGTACACAATTAGATTGGAAAGAGGGCGCGTTATTTAAAAGTTCGAACCTCCTTTTGCTTATGTATTGGAAGGGGGCTATAAATATTTTGCAAAGAGCAAAGCTCCGAATAACGTTCTACGAGACACGCTTTTAGAAAATGGGTCGATTGCACACTGAAATACAACACATCAAATCTAACGCTTTGAGAATTCTACGAAATTTCGTTAAAATCCCCCTTTGAAGTTCTTTTTCTTCTGTTCAGTGTGTTCTACTTGCATATGTCCTCCTTCTAAAGAGTCTCTGACGACTATAACTTATCATAGAAATGGATGTTGCCAATTAATGAATGCTTTCAAAATTTATACGTATCTTACACCATTTGTGTAATAAATCATGAATATGGGATACACGTCATAAATATTTATCTTATAATACTTTTTTAAATATGTATATTTGTGTATTGGTATATGCGCGTGTGCAAAAGTTTTATGCAAACGCGAATAGATTTAATCAAATTTTACGATAAGAATTTTTTTTAATAATCCCTCGAATCATCATTTCAAAATGGCGAATATAAAATGGTAGATATTTAATCTTATGTTTATAATAAGATGACCGAAGTAATTAGGATTTGGAACGATCATATTGATAATAATTGTAAAAAAATATATCGAAGGATTAACATTCTAATTAATAAACTTTCCAGTTTTTGTTGAAACAATGACAGTTTATTATTCGTTTGAAATAGACGCATCTGCGCGCACGATCTTGATTATACATCCTTATTATGAAAAAGTAGGAGAATCTTTTTTAACGCAGCTTTTTTTTTTCTATTCTCTTGTGCCGAGAGAATGCGGGATGCTCTCTTATTCTTATAAGAAACAATATTCTATTCTGGCAGAGTACCAACTCGGGTCTCAGTTTGATCTCGCTTTTAATGTGGGCCACGCTATGAACCGAAGTAAAAATTTTAATGGCGGACAATATCTTTTCTGCAATATCACAAAATGTATTATGAAGTACATATTTGTATCTCGGGGGAAAAATGGGAAGAATTCTCTAAAAAGAAATTATTTTAACAACCTACATAATATCGATACTATATAATCGTATATTATGTACTTTATCACAATTAAAAAGTAATGTAACTTGAAACAAGAAAAAAAAAATGGTATTGATAAAATTGTTATCAATAACGTGACATATAATATAATATAATAAATATGAATAATATTGTTTATTTAAAAATAATATATTTTATATTATTCTGCTTACTAATCGATATCGATTGTATTATTACATTATTTTATTATTTATTCGTAATGTTTTTTCGTACCATCCTATATTTATGGATATAACAGATTTCACCACAATTAAGAATAGCATAACGTTCAAATAGAAAAAGAAGATTCAATAAAATTATTTCCAATATCTTTTCCTTGCACAGTTTATTGTTCTCATTCCCGATAAACTGTTATATTCGTAACGATACGAAGATAACTACATAAAATTGAATAGTCGATTTTACGAAGAATCCCTTGTTGATACGACCAAACGGAAATGAATTATTCATCCTTCCAAAGGAAATTAGCCGCTATCATCGTACACAACGCCGGTGTATGGTGATTCGTCGAAGCTCCTAACGGATCGTCGACCCCGTTGAATCATCGGAAGAGAAAAAGAAAAAGAGAGAGAGAGAGAGAGAGACAGAGAGAAACAGAGAGAAACAGAGAGATAATTAGGTAAAAAAAAAAAAAAAGAAAGAAAGAAAGAAAGAAAGAAAAAGAAAAGAGCTTAGAGATTGTCTCACAACTGAACTGAGTTACAAAGAGATAAAAATTGTTACAGAATAAATACAGATATAAATACTTTGAAGAAGAAAGAGAGAAAAGGAAAGAGAGAGAGAGAGAGAGAGAGAGAGAGAGAGAGAGAGGAAGAAAAAGAAAAAAAGACAGAGAGAGAGAAAGAGAGAGAGAGAGAGAAAGTACCTATATTTTTATCACAGACAAGACACACACGTGTATGTCCACGTGTGAGAATATTTACGAGTAAGTTCGAACAACCCATTCCCAAGTAGGTTGGCAAGTAGTCACGCGTCGACTTTTGACCCAGTTCAAAGCTTGCAAGCTTCGCTTACTTTAAACTCATTCTATTGGAGAAGAAATGAACTCTGTATAAGATGTGTGTGTGTAAATCATAAATTGCATATGTATTGTAAAATTAAGTATAGGGAAATCAAATGAAAATGACAAACTTTAGAATTTCGCAACGCATTTTTAAGATCGTTATGGAGTCCTTAATTCTTGCTCGATAAGTAATTGTGTATGCTCGATAAATAATTGTGTATGTTTGTAAAGTTATTTACCGACTGCAAACTGATTCAGAACTGATTATTAAGATCTTTCTTTCTTAATTTTTTGACCTACAATTTTATACAGTACGTCAATAAATTTGTTCATTCTTTCCTGTAATGTAATCAAATTTAATATAACAAAATATAATTGAAAACAAATAAATTCAAGATGGCCGTTAATACGATCGCTTTGTTTTTTAAGAGTTAATTATTAAGATCCTTCTAATTATTACAATCTATAAATTTATTAAAATCCATTCAAACTAACGAATAGTCCTAATTACAAACAAATATGGTTCTCAAATTCAGAACGGTTATTGATCTAAATGAATTGTATCTGAATTATAAACAAATATTTACGTATGCTTATGTTTCTTAAATGAAATATGGCTATTCAGAAAATACGATCTTCTTTCTAAAGATTAGTTTCGTTTGACAGTGCTAGTAATAGCTTAATTTCGTCGATTACAATAAGAATCGAACATTAAACCGAGACACCAACGCATTATGCAGCCTCTCTCTTTCTCTCTCTCTATCCCTCTCTCTCTCTCTCTTTCTTTATCTATCTCTGTAGAAATCGTTGAAGTAATGAACGGAGGCCATTCATGAATTCACGTCTATAAAACACGCCACGGCTAATGATACGCCTTTACTGTAGAATACTCGAGAAAGACAGAGAGAGAAAGAGAGAGCTAGAGAAAGGGAGAGGGAGAGAGAGAGGGAGTGAGAGAAGTAGAAAGAGAGGGGGAGAGTGAGATAAATAACTAGAGAGAGAAGGGGGAAGAAGAGAGAGAGAGAACATTCGAAGGATCTTCTCATCCACCATTTTAACGTCGCACATCCACTTTACCGCTACCTTCGTAATTATTTCCGTCTACGGTCACGAATGAAATTTATTTGCTAAAATATTAAACTTATTGCATTCGCGTTCAGCGAGTCACGTGATTGCGATAATAATGATAATAATAATAAGAATATATATATATATATATTTTATATTAATGGCGATGCTATAGATGTCTGTGTATGTGTGTATAAACGTGATAAGTATATATTAATAATTTATACGATCCTATATTAGATTTGTTTCGAGATAATAATCAAGATAAAATGTCAATGACATCATTAATAATAATGAAAAATATTAATTAATAATGAATCCTTTAAATAAAATCATCAATTATTTTGTTGAACTATTTTAATAGTCGACATTGCGATTAACATAATTGAATCTTAACCAAAATGGCGGTATTGTTCGATGATGTAATAATCAAAACAAAGTAAATCAATGTTACTTTTTTTAAAATATGGATCTATATATATAATTAACAATATGATGATGATGATGATGATGATGATGATGATAATAGCAAAAAATTTAATTAATATAGTAGAATCTTAATCACAATGACGGTATTATTCGATGATGTCTGATAACTAACACATTTATTTCTAGAAAGGGAAAATCAATCTCACGTTATTCTTGAAACATTTTTTTCATGCGGTGCTTCGTTTGAAAGGCAGATTTACAAGCCAACTGTCGCGGACAATTGCTCGAACAGAAAGCCTATGTACATATGCATGTACTTTATATATACACGTACATACAAACGTATGTATAAGCTTATTTTGTTGTATATATCCCTTTTTGTATATATAAACAATAATTACTCACACATACGAGAGAAATAGAGAGATTTCTTCAAAAGCACGTATCACTGTTAAATACTTACATGTATATACATATGTATGTATAGATACATACGTATGTTCAATTGTATACATTCAGGCGAATGGACAGCTAGTTCTCTTCAGTCTGTACACATTTCATTTCGCACGTAGTGAATGTCATTTCACGAAACGCACATACACAACATACACACATATACTCGATCTCTCCTTTTTTTTTTCTTTCTTTTTTTTTTTTTTCATCAACCTTCGTTCGTGATTCATTCGTGATAGACATGTACTTACATATACATGCATCTAAATATTAATAATAATAATAATAAAAAAGGAATTTTAATGCTTGAAACAAAAAGAGAAAAAAAATATATATTTCCATACCTCTGCTTAATCATGGACATTGGAAAGAAAGATAATCTTTACTCCAGGGAGATCTAATGGAAGCTATTTACAATTTTTCTAAAAGAAAAAAAGAGAATGAGAGTAAAGGAGGTTGAGTGAAAGAAAAAATAAAAACGAAATTTTTTTTATATCTCTGGTTAGTTACGGATGTTGAAAAAAAAGAAAGAAAAACAGTTTCTACTCCAATGGAAAATCTAATGAAGACTCTTGACGATCCCTTTAAAAATATGTCGGTGAAAAAAGAAAATGGAGAAAAAAAAATGTACTTAATTCGATATTTTTTCTCTCTCTTTTTTTTGTCCCTCTGAAAAACCTCCGAGCTCTTTCTATTCCCTACAAAAAAAATCTCTCTTGCTATCCCCCACCCCCAAAAAAAAAGAAAAAAATAAATAAATAAAGAAGAAAATGATCTCAAACCTCTCGAATTAATCTTTTTAGTTGGTATCGACATAATCGAACAGTTCAGATATAGAGAAGGTTAAGGAGATAAAAATTACACAAAAATTCCAGACGAACTGGACGAAAAGAAGAAGAAGGAAGGTATATCATGTAGGTCAGTGGAAGAAGAAGACGAAGTAGGGTAGGATAAGGTAGGGTAGGAATGACGGAGAGAATAGGAAGGAGGAAGAGGAGGAGGAGGAGGAGGAGAAAAAGGAGGACAATTTTCCAGAGGCGAGTCTGCAACCTGAATCGACCGTACAGAGTTATTTGTCATGATCCTTCGTCTTCTTCTCGTCGTTTGGGGTTGCCGCCATTACTACTGATACACCGCCATTAAACATTGCTGTATGATTAAAAGGACTTCGTCTATTTTATCCACTACATGTTTTCATCGCTGCGTGGATATGTACACTTTTTTATCTTTCTACAAAATACACACACATATAAACAAAAATACACGTGGATGTACATCAATGAAAATTTCGAAATTCGAAACAAAAAATAAAATAAAATAGTATAAGTTTAAAAAAGAGTGAGTAAAGATGAATATATATATATATATACATATATGGAGTTCATTCGAGGTTGTTAAACGAATTTTAGGTGAGAATCATCGATCCGTTCGATTTTACAAAGGCTTCTATATTATTCGCTTCGTTGCACATTTCTTTGAATTTATCGATCGTCTCTCTTTCTCTCTTTATGTATATGTGTATTCTTTATTTTCTTTAATATTCACTTGGTTCGATATTGGTACACCCGAATGCTACTCGAGAGTCTCTAAATAATACTCGATTATTCCAATATGGGTTACTTTCTTGGTATATGTCTCGATTTTCTAACGTACTTGATGCAATTGATACGTATGCAAATATCTCTAGAATCTAGGGTAGAAATTTTGTATCGTTAAGAGGTTTTCAATATTACCATATCATCTCATTTTCTTATATTCAATTGTGATTGATCGTGAATCAACTAATACTATATTAATATAAGCGAACTATATAGAATAAATAATATATATTATAGTATAAGTACATGTAATACTATATAATGTAAGTACGTGTAATACTGTATTATAGAGTAAGTAATACTATACACTATATAGTATTAAAGTAACACTCCGTATTATAATATAAATAATACCGTATTATTAGTAACTGTATTATAATTGTACTATAGTACAAATAATACTCTACAGTACAAGTAACGTTATACTGCAACATAATTAATACTCTTTACTATAGTATATGTGTTTAATACTGTATTTTAGTATAGTAATAAATAATACTATAGTATAGTAAAAAATAACGCTGTTTACAATATAATAATAAGTAATATTATGACAACTAATACGAAAATGTCAAAGAGGTAAATGTATCAGCAAATGGAAATGTATTTATTTTGTGTGTGTATATGTGTGTATGTACATAAAAGGGAGAACGTGCCCGTTAAAAGCCGTTTCGTCTGCCATCGACCTCCATCCGTTTTTCTCTCTTCCTCTCTCTCTCTCTCTCTCTCTCTCTCTCTCTCTCCCTCTCTCTCTGTCTCTCTTGTAAGAGGGAAAGGAGAAACGGTCTGTTTGTGCTTGATTGAGACCAACGACGGACAAATTTGGCATTGTGAAGAGTATCAATGCTACCGTGAATCTCTTGGTCCAATGAAGAAACAAAAAAAAGAATCTAAATATCGATGTCGATGGAAACTCCGACCCTTTTCTTTCATTTTCTTTTTCTCTCTTTCTTTCTTTCTTTTTTTTTTGTCGTTTTCCCGCTTTTTTGTATTTCTTTCTTTCTTTTTTTTTTTGTTTCAACGTCCAACACAAAGAAATATCTCCACGCACTGCGGCATTTTTGGCCGACTTTTCCGATCCCGAGATCTATTTCTTTTTTCATCTTTTCTTGTCTTCTACTTCCTTTTTTTTCTTTTTTTTTGTTTACCAAAATATGTTGCGTCCTCGATATACATACGATGTGGACATTCGTCATCTTCATCATTATAATTGTCGATTGTGAAATACACATAGAGAATAGCACGTGTTATTTATATTTCATTAATCCACGTACAAACAATCAAGATTTTTGAATAAAATTCCATATTTAATTACGAGTTCGAGGTCCGATTTAAAAAATAAATTACTGATTTATACGCCATTTATATTTGAATATGATAGAGAGAGAGAGAGAGAGAGAGAGAGAGAGAGAGAGAGAGAGAGAGAGAGAGAGAGAGAGAGAAAGAGAGAGAGAGAGAGAGAGAGAGAGAAATAAGTAATGTCAATTTATAGTTTCATTATAGTTATCATTTATCAGCCATTAGTCAATTGCACGCCTGAAATACCAACGTTATATCGCCACTTGACAATTCTGTTCTTGCAAGGAACGACATCGTGCAATTTTCTGTTAGCGACAGGGGAAAGAGAAAAAGAGAGAGAGAGAGAGAGAGAGAGAGAGAGAGAGAGAGCGCAATATGTAGCTCGATAACGAAAAACTCGGCTAGTCGTTTATAATAGACTCGTTATTGGAAATATCCCATTGGCGTCGAGAAATACGATGTGATGTTCTCTTTGTATATTAAGACCAAGTTCTATTCAAGCTCATACTATACTTACTTACTAACATCTTCAGCCACTTTCTCTGTTTGTTTTTCATTCTCCTTCTCTTCCTCTTTCTCTCTCTCTCTCTCTCTCTCTCTCTCTCTCTCTCTGTTCTCTCATTTAATACTGTTAAACCAGCGGAGAAAAAAAAATCATTCTCATTACGATTCTAATAAACGATTTTTTTTTTAAATTAATCTTTTTAAGCTTCTATAACATAACTTTTACGATACAATGAAAAAATGTGTAAATGTGTAAAAAGTTATAATATTGTTTATATTATAATAGTATACATTATTATGTTAGTATCAACATATTATATAATTAGTTTCAATATATTGGATATATGATAATAAATTAAAAATTCCAAGATGAAACTCATTGCATGAAGTGAATAAAACGCATTAAATAAATGAGATGCATTCGTATAAAGTTTACGATTTGCCAAAGGGTCACGAATGACTTGGTTGAAAGGTATAGTTTTTCCACTTGAGTGAAAACTTATCGTCTCGTTCCGGATTATGATGCACGCAGGTGCAATACGTATAGTACGTCTTAAGTGGCATTTATTTGTGTATGTATGTAAATGTATGTGTATGTATGTATGTAAATGTATGTGTATATATATATATATATATGTATGTATTAGAACGCTCTTGTTAGGACATTGTCATTATCGTGGAAATTACACCTGATATTGTACCAATTAATTAATCGATTTAAGTGAAATTTCAACTCTCGAATAAACTTCATACACCTATGTATGTACGTATATCTATGTAAAATTAAATTCACATGTGTAATTCTCTTAAGGTGATTATAATCTGTCGATCAAATTTTCGACATATTTAAATAATGTTCAGAATCAAATTTATATACAAAAATAAATTATTCATTTGTATGATAAATTAATTAATGAATAAAAATATATAATATATATTATTTCAATGTATATTAATATATAAAATATCTTATCGAGATCCTAAATGATTTAAGAATCATTTTTCAAGACTTTTTACACTAATTATTTTTTTGTTCAGATTATAAATCTATTTACATTAATTATAATCCTAACTACTTTTGACTCCCACTTGTAAAAAGTTATATAAAATACACGCATACGTCATTTCTTGACTGAACCATTTTCTTATTTCATATAAGAAACTATTATTAAAATCTTTTCGTATTAATTTTAATCCCAGATAATTTTTTCTTTTAGTTTCTTTTTTTTTTTTTTTTATTCTCCTACAGTTACCTCGAAGATATATATTCTCATTCAGTCGGGGGAGAGAATAAATCATAGCTCTCGATTATGATAGAAGGCCACCACTCTCTGGTATATAAAAGATGTTCCATAAAAAGGATAATGACTCTTCGTTCAACGAAGTTTATCGTTACTCCCCTCTTTCGCATGCATAATTTTCGACGTAAGTTAAGTTGTGCGTCATCGGTACATAGGATAGGTCACACTACTGTGCTGTATGTTCTTTTAAACTTTGTTCCACTCTAATTCTCACGTCCCTTTTTTTTCTCGATCTCTATGTCCTCTCTTTTCTCTCTTTTCTCTCTCTCTCTCTCTCTCTCTCTCTCTCTCTCTCTCTATTTTTTTTTCTATTTTTTTAAGTATGTACAATAAGTACTGGTACGTGTCTGAGTGCGGACACCAAACACTATTCCGTCGATCGATCCTCCCTGCAATTCACTTACGAAAGGATCGGTGCTGTTAGTAGGGAGAAAAGGGGAGAACAGAGAGAGAAAGAGAGAGAGAGAGAGAGAGAAAAAAAGAAAAAAAAGGGAGCTCTTCCTGTCTAGAGTAATAACCTGAATATTTCGTCCAACGAAAATATGATATTCGCGTCGACGATTCTTTGATTTATACTATATGACTTTTGGATCAGATTACATTATTGAGAGAATAAATTTACATATTCGAGAACTATCTTGTCACACTTCGAAGATTTTTCTAACTTTCTACTTTTGCTGTTGTGTCGTATGCTGATATGTAATTTGGATTTGATTGATTTTTGAAACACGATGATACAATTTCTGTCGTACGTTTGACATTAAAAAAAGAGAGAGAGAGAGAGAGAAAGAGAGGAAAAGAGAAAAGGAGAACTTGTTTTTTTTCGCATAACATATGCAGAAAAAATTTTTTTCGCGGATGAACATATAAAAAAGAAAAGAAGAAAAAAAACCCGGATATATAACTTTTTAAAAATGTAATATAGAGCAAAATAATATATAATAATAAAGAGTAAAAAGAAAAAGAAAAAATGGATGGGAATAGACGTCGATGTTTCGTTAATTTCCACTAATGAACAGGATCCAGCAATACTAAAGACGATACTTGAATCCAGTCTGTACATTCAAAGTGCATGGCTCGTCGTTATGCTCGTAATTCCATTACATCTTTCTCTCTCATTCTCTCTCTCTCTCTCTCTCTCTCTCTCTCTCTCTCTCTCTCTCTCTCTCTCTCTTTCTTTTTCTTTCTCTTGGTACCACACGTTCTTCGAGTATAGTATTCCGTTATGTCGTTACAAACCCATTATATCGTCTGTGACGATGCACGGACACCTGCACAAGAGTACCACATAAGCTCAACCTGCTCTCTTAAGATCGTATCTTTAACCAGTACTTGCGTTAAACATCGTATGTATCGTAGCCTCGGCCTTGTTATTATATATGTATTCCAGAGACAAGATGGCGTCCTCTACTCCAATCTTTTTTTGTACCAATTTAAAAACCTATCTCACGGATTTGTTCATCCTTTCGAATAATATCATTACATTCGCCTGTAAAACGATCATGATCTTCATGAAAAAGGAATAAGAAACATAAAGTTCCTTTTAAATTAAGTAGTTGTTAATAGAATTGCTACTATCATCTTGAATTTATAGAAATTATAATATTGTATCGTACTATCTACACACACACACACACACACACACACACACACACACACACACACACACACACACACACATAAATTAAGTAAAATTACGTTATGAAAAAAAAAAAGGAAAGAAAAATATAATTTATTAATGTAAAAATTGACGAATCGTCAGAGTTAAACAAAATTTGATGAAAGTTTTGAATTTAATAGATTTTTCAAAATGTCGACACAATTTATATCTTGCGACAAAACCTGCATCGTTGCATGACAAATTCCTTCGTTTCGCTATTCCCTATCCCCTTTCCCGTTTCATCAAAGTTCCGGTTCCGAGCAGTCATTATGCAGTTAACTCCAAATCCAACTTTTACGGCTCTCGATCGTCACGCTCATTTATCTTCGTTCGAACGAACGTATTCGCGGTATTCTTACAGAAAAATAGAGAATTACAAGCGCGACCCTCCTATAACATGATTTCGATGTATAACATGATAGAATAAAATTGCGGAATACCCTCTTGTAATATGAGAGAACGCGGTTTCAGTATAACAACGTATAAAAAATTGCATAAACCATCCCACACACATATACAGCGTATCAAGTATTGCACAAAACAAAAAGGAAATCCATATAGTAGATAATGCAACTTTCGATGCAATAGTCAATATTTTAATTATGAAACATTTCTATATAAAATGACAAATAAGTAAACTTAATCATAGTTAAACTTTACAATAGGTAAGAGTCTGAAGTCTTCAAATGAATTTAAAGATCGATTATACTTTTCCGAAACTTTTTAAGTTTGTACTTAAGATTACAGTTTTACAAGCTTGTCTTGTAGTTTAACGATGAAGTAAAAATAAAAAAAAAAAAAATAAAAAAAAATTAGTCTAAAAAATTATTCGGACAAAAGTAATCGATTTTTAAAATCGAAATAGGAAATTTTTGGCTTGTATGAAATTCGAACAGCGTCCATATGATATTGTATTACTTTTCAAAGTAATTTTTCAAAACACGATATGAATGAATCGTGTTATAGAAGGACTCATCCTATACTTTTCTCGTACATAACTATTGAAACGTATTGACTTTATTCCTTTGAAAAATGTACACCGTGTATATACGCTATACATTCGTCTGAGTCTTGGCTCGACGTAGCAGTCGATGCGTTTCGAATTGAAAGAGCTCTGAATTATCCGCACTCATCGCATACAAGAGAAGAGATAATGCTGTTTAAGAGTAGAAGACTACGTTAGTCAGCCATATTGCAATGGCCGCGTCTGGTCGCTCTTATCTTTCCAAGAAAGATGGCGTCCATTTGCTATTCGTGAAAACATTATTGTATAATTACTTTATTAATTAGTTTATCTTTCTTTCTATCTATTCAAAGATAAATAAAGTTGAAGTAATTCGATTCTAAAAGTAAAACTTTTCATCGAGAAATTACTAGAAAGTACGAAAATGGCGAGAAAATCGTTTCCCATTGGTCATTGCGGCAATCGTAAAAAATAACAAATACGATCGTTTAAGATTTGAATTTGTATTCTAATCTAATCCCAAGTACTATTTCGACAGTTACGTGAATTATCTAAGTAATCATTGAAAGCGTTTCGAAATCCTGTGGCAAACAAAGTCGACTTAAGTCGAGTAAATCTGAAACCCTTAAAATCCTTAAACCCCCTAACGATGGTAAAACCAAACAAAAGATTTATTTGAGGTTTGAGATTTTGCATAATAAAGATATTGATTAATTTAACAATATGTAAAATTCAATTCTCCAAAATATATGCAAATATTTGTACGAGTCAGTGTTGTTTAGATGCAAGTAACTACCTGATTCTCTTAAATGATATCAACTTATATATAATACAAAATCCAAATTTCGTTTTTATCACGTTAAACAAAAATTCCTACACACAAATAGAAAATAAATATAAATATTTGTATAAAAGTCAGTATAGGTTAGATACCAGTAATTCTCGAAGCGAAGGGGATAAAGGAGAGTAAAACGAGAATCGATAGGAGCTGCATTTCGCTACGAACGCAGATAGAAACAGGAGGAAGAGGAGGGGAAAGAGGAGGAAGAGCAAATAAAGCGAGAGAGTATTGAACGTGCAAGGCCCAGAAAACGAATTCTAACCGCGAAAAGCCGTCTACCAGACGAGAATCACCATTGCAATTCCAGAATAAATTTCAAAGCTTACGTGATCGAATTTTTACTCTATTTCTTCCGATCTTTATCTATCTCTTTTACTAAGAATGTGACAAAAACATATTCGGTGTAACAAATTCAATGAAATGAATTTAATCTCTTCAGACGACTTTTTTTTAGAGAGATTGTTAAAAAAAGATATCTAAACAGTAAAAATCGTTTTACAATCTGATTGCTGATAGAAAATTGCCCCTTCATCGTTCGTAGTGATAAAAAAGAAATGAAGAGAAATTCGATGGAGAGAAGAATTCGATCGATCGAATCGGATTGTGTAGATCATTTAAATTTACACGTATCTATTAAAGTTTCTAACTTTCTCTTTTGTGTATTTCCGATCGAACTATCAATTTCAATTAATTTAAGTGGAAAATAAGTGGTGAGGTTGGTCGGACTGGGGAAAGATGAAGATCGATCATGCATGAAACATTAGTTGGAACGTTATGGTGGTCAGTAAAATTGTAATCTCCAGGGGAGTTAGCTCGATGGTTCTCGAATGCACATCGTTGCAGAAATACAGAAAGCAAGAGCACACGTGAGAGAGAGAGAGAGAGAGAGAGAGAGAGTCACACGTGTCAGAATTACCACACACGTGGTGTTACGTGACACGATGACAAACTGCAAGAATGGTCGACGAAGAAGAAAAAGAAGAGCAAAAAGAAGAGAGAGAGAGACGAAAGGAAAGAACGTCAGTGAGATGAAAAGAAAGAGAAAGCAAAAATGTAAGAGTAAAAAAAGGATAACGCGCGGAAGGATGTAAAACAGGATGCTCTTATGCCAAGAGTGACGCCATCTTATCGTTATCGCGACATCATACGAACAAGTTTCTTTTACGTACATATATAAATTCGTAAATATATACACACTAGAGTATACTATTATATTTTGTATTATTACTATAATGTATATATGATAATATGTTATATTATAGTATTAATATATTATAATATAGTATTATATCATTATACATTATGTATATGCTGTAATACGTTATGTTATATATTATTACTACATTATGTGTGTGCGTGTGTGTATACACATATTAACTAGTTAATAATTATTATTTGTACTGTATTATATTAAAATAATCAAATTTTCTCAACGAATAAATAAACGTTTCTTTGAAACTTAATTGCTCTTACAGTACACCGATAATGTCGTTAATCAATACGACGAAAAGAAATGTAACGGAATAAACGTAATTCGATATGACCTCTATCTCTTTCCAATCATCATGAATCATTCATTTTGGTTACTGGAACGCAAACAAGAGACGCTCTGTTTCTTTAAACTCAATCGATATATACATGCATACAGGCATCGACACACATCATCACACTCATATAAAATCTAAATATGAGTGAATTAAGAAAGAATTTAAAAAGAAATTAAGTTAAATCTTAATTTTCTATTTTTCTAGAAAGTAGGTAAAAAGAAAATTGTTTCAATTCTAATCAATGATTGTTCGTTCTTTAAATTGCAAAAATTTTTCTTTATAAGTGCTGTTATTATTATTATTATTATTATTATTATTATTATTATTATTATTAATATCAATACTATTATTGTTATTGTTACCATTATCATTATCATTATTATTGGTATTATTATTGTTATTATTGCCAGTTGTAGAAGTGATGCGCGCGCGCACGATCCCAAGTCTTTGAGATATTAAACGCATCGTCGCTTTTCCACGACGTGCTCGTTAGTTAAGTGTCACGAGCACAACGTACTACAAACACGAGACGCTAATTGAGAGGCTTTAGCATCGTTTTACTGGCCACTACCAAGAGAACACGAATCTACCCCTCTCTCTCTCTCTCTCTCTCTCTCTCTCTCACTCCTCTCTCATTCGTTTGTTCGGTCGATTTCGGTTGTCCGATTTTCCCGAGTATCTAGAACTTCGTAAGATTAAGAACAAAATAAATAACCAATCGTTAACATAATGTACGTAAAAATAATGTAAAAATGTTTGGATATAGATACATTAAGATGAATCAATTTTTACAGATTATAAAAAAGTCACTAGTCTTACAATCTTATACAAAAGATAAAAAAAGAAAAATCTAAAAAACTTTGAAAAAAAGTAATTGATTTTTAAAATCATCTAAAAACTATGATGGCCCGCTTAGAAACTTTTCATTCATTCTTTATAACATTTTATATCCACAGTAGCGTGTAATGATATAATAGATAATTAAAAAAATTTTGATTTAAAATTTTATTCTTGTCAATTATTTTCTTATCGTTCTCATCATGGGAATACACAATTCAATGAAGAAGTTAACTCGTTCGCTAGAAATATGGCTTTTTTAATAGCACTACTACTACTATTATTACGCTACACTACACTATGTTACTACTACTACTACTACTACTACCCTACACTACACTATATTATTACTACACTCTATACTACACTACACTATATTACTACTACTACTCTATGCTACACTACACTATATTACTACTAGTACTACTATACTATACTATATTACTACTACTACTACTATACTATACTATATTACTACTACTACTACTACTACGTTACACTACACTATACTACTACTACTACTATACTCTACTATATTACTACTACTACTACTACACTACCACTACGCTACACTACACTATATTGCTGCTACTACTACTACTATTTATTATTACACTACACTACACTACACTACACTACACTACACTACACTACACACTACACTACACTACTATTACTATTTACTACTACACCACACTACACTACCACTACTATTTACTACTACTGCACTACACTACTACTACTACTACTACTATTTACTACTCCTACATCACACTACACTACACTACTACTACACTACACTACACTATACTACTACTACACTACACTACTACTACTACTACTATTTACTACTCCTACATCACACTACACTATACTACTACTACACTACCACTTTGGAGATGACACGCATGGCGGGTCATCCCGGATTTCATACGCGCTGAATGCCCGCAGTGCATTTCATGAGAGAAGCCGAGGTGGAGTCTCGTGTTACCCGGTGAAACCTCCATTGTTTCGATGGGAGCTCCAGGAACGTACGGAGTAACGAGCTGTTGAGACTTGGGTAAAGGGGAGCAGGGCAGGGTAGAACAGAGCAAGGCATGGCAAGGGCAGGAGGAGGGAAGTAGATTGAACAAGGTAAAGTATGAAATGGTGATGAATGAAATATGTAAGTAACGAGCGTAACTCGCGATGACGAAATAAAAACGAATCGCAAGAGTTCGTTCTCGCTCCCTTTGTTCGTTCAAAAGCGTAAAAAATTCGTTTCGGAATACTCTCTTTTCTAATTTCGTATGATTTATAAAAGGAAGAGGAGGAAATCGAAGAAATCGTGATAATTAATGTTTCGAAAGCGCGATTCACTTATTCCCAGAACCTCTCATCACCGTCATAAAAATTGCAATAATTTATAAATGTTCTTAAAAAAGAAAAAAAAAAAAAAAAGAAAAGAAAGAAAATTGTACTCGTACTCGTCAAATATTCGTATTAAAAATGAATTACACTATTACCAATATTGTACGTGTATACTCGTATAATCGAAAAGTCGTCGGAAATATTTTTTAATTACATTGCAATAATGCAAATGTCCTCTCATAAAGGGCGGAAAAAAAAATCAAGCAACGATCTCTAAACATTTTTTTTTCTATACCAATTGCAATAATTTTAACATCCTAAAAAAAAAAAAAAAGAGAGAGAGAAGAAAAAGAGAAAAGGAATAATTTTTTTATACTCGTATTCTCATTAAAAACTTAATCGCGATATTTAAAAAAAAAAAGAAAAAAAAAAGAAAAAAACAGAAACGAACGATCGAAGAAGTTAGTTCGGCTAGAAAAATTAAGAAGTCGGGGTGTCACCCTTACGTGACAACGATGTTGGTGGGGTGTTTTATTTACCCATTACTCTTGAGGATACATCCCGCACAACGATATCCTATTTTCATGTAGTAACGTTGGCACAGCCGCAGATCGATTAAGCTCTATTGCACGCACATTCACGATGCTCAGTGCTTATCCTAGGCTGCATACCGACTTTCCAAATACTCGAGTCTCTCTCTCTCTCTCTCTTTCAAATTTTTCATTTCTGTATATCTCTATTTCACCCTACTCCATTTTTTAAAAAACACAAATAATACCTAATATACAGGATAAAGAGGTAAAAAATCCTTAAGTAGATTAAAAGTTCTTGAAAATAATTTTAAACATCAATTAATCTTTCTCCAACTACCTTTTATGCTAATTATTTTATTCCCATTGCTAAAACTATAAATCAGTAACTCGTAAAACTAGAAAGCCTAACTAGGAACCTGAAAAGTTCTCGAAAATAATTAATTGAATTTTAAAATCAATACGCAATTTTTTTCGCCAACTTTACAAGCACCACTCATCATATAGAAATGGAAAAATCTATAACAATATCTTTTTCTAAATCTACATTTAATTCACGTATAGGCAATATCTATATATATTGTTTACCTCCTCTTTCTTCAAATATATATATATATATATATATATATATATATATATATAAAGAAACAAAAATTCTAATATAAGTACAAATACATACTATCGTAAAAATGATGATTATTAGAAAAAGATCTAACGTTTCTCTTTCTTTTAACCTTTTCGTAATTCCCATACAAGCAATAAAATCTAATCTGCACGACAATCGCATACTTTTTTTTCTAACAATTCACGATGACATTATTAGATATTGTCATCGATTTATACAGGCGATGAAATTTTTATAAGAAATGAAATGTGAAATTAATAAGCTTGATGGTTAAAAAAAAAATGGCGGGAATATTTATACGAAATTTTTGCATCTATATTTCTATTGCTTCTTATTCTTATCGTTATCATCATTTAATAAAAAATAAAAAAAAAGCAAGTAGTTTCCCCTCCTCCCCCCCAACTTTCTATTCTATTCTTTCTTTTTCTTTCTCTTGATTTAACTGAGTGATTAAAAAGAAACAAGAAAGATGAGAGATCGGAACCGTTACAACTAACGATCAAAAGCTACGAGATAATTAATATGCTGACCAACGAGCACTCTCGGAGTCTAACAATACATAGAATCGACGGAAGAATATTAAGTCTTAAGCCGTGAGTAACTTAATCAAGAGATAACGACTTTGTTATAATAATAACAATGGCGAATTTCTAAAAATTATTTTTCAACGTAGATCGTAAAAGAAAAGAAAATTTATGAATAAGTAAAAAAAAATTCGAATCAATGTAAGCAACTATATAATAATTTTTACTACAGTAAAATAATACTGTATCATGGTAGACACGTCAATAAAAAAATTATTATGATGATGATAACAATGGCAACATTATTTCTCAACGTAGATCGTTAAATAAAATTGATGAGCAAACGAAAAAAAAAAAAAAAAAAAAAAGAAAAGAAAAGAAAAGAAAAAAGAATAAAATTCAAATAAATTTAATACAAATTTTGAATTGAAATAATTTTGTACTATAGCATGAAACTATATTACATACATATATACCATGGTATGCATAACGCCTATACATACTTTATTACAGTTCCTTTTGATAGTATCAAGCATTTAATCTTTTCATTTAGCTTCGTGTATCAAATAATAGACGGAGTAATAAAGAAAAGAAATTCACACGAACTAACATCGTCGTAATGTGACTTTAAAAATGTACGCCGTTTGCGTTAATTAAGATTGTTACTTATAAAAGTAACAATACGAATACACTTACATCTGTTTTTTCACAGCGGATCGAAATACACATTGAAATTGAGCTCTTAACGACGCATGTCGCGCTGTGATTGCATCGAATGAAATAAGAAAAATAAATTATTTTTCTATTGAACTCGTCATATTTATTATTAATAGCACGAACATAACCTTGACGAACGTAAATAAGACAGATCAGTTTACGTTATATTGGAGACATGATAAAGGAACAAAAAAAATATATATATATATATATATATATATATATATATATATAAACATTCGTTAAGAAAGAAATAGTCAAAGGAAAAGAAAAATAGAGAAATCTCGTCCTTGAAAAATGATAAAAAGCTTTTTGAAGAATAATAAACGTTTTAGTGATTCTTCTTTAACCTCGATCTCTCTCTCTCTCTCTCTCTCTCTCTCTCTTTCGTTCTTTCTCTATCTTTCTATCTCTTTCTAACATCGCGTAATTATTAGAAAAAGAAAGAGAGAAAGAGAAAGAAAAAAGCGACGACGCGCTCCAAATCGTTCAGAAATCTCATTTTGTATATCTAACCGTATGAGGAACTCGTCTAACGACGAACGACATACGATCGATTGAGAATCTAAATAACTACTAATACTAATATATGAAAAACTTTAGATAAATATATTATTGCGTATCTAACCGTATTAAAAATTCATTTAACGCGTTAAACACATTATTTTATGATTTAGATCCGATTAAAGAATCAGAATAATTATTTGAAAAAGGTTGGAAGAAAACAATAAAATAAATTATATCGTCGCGCGTCTAATCGTACGAAGTAACGACAAAGACGTACGATCGATTGAAAATCTGAATAACTAGATATTAGAAAAGCATTATGAAAAAAGAAAATGTGTGATATCATTGATAGACCGATATTTCACAAAAATTCATTTTAAAGAAGATATCAAAGGACGTTTATTATATATATATATATATATATATATATATATATATATATCTTTCTTTCTCTCCTCTTTCAAATAACAAGAATAAGAAAAAATAAGAAAATGATAGAGAAAAAGAATGAAATGAAAAAATATCCCTAACCTTAATTTCTGCGTCTTTGGTCCTGTCTTCGATATATTGCTCGTCCCTCGATCCTGTCTGTTGTCTTGCAGAAAAAAAGCCCTTTCTTTTTTTTTCTCTCTCTAGTTGTGACGTACGTGCAATTTTTCTTCGAAAGAACCGGCGAACGTTCTTTTTTGATGGCTCGTTCGATGGATGATCGAAGATTATAAGAAATCCTTCAATTAATCAAACGCACAGGATTGATCCTTCGAAACGTGTTCGCGAAAAAGGATTGACGTCTGAACGAACGAACGTACGAACGAACGAACGAACGTACGTACGATATACGAACGAACGACCGAACGACGAACGACCGCCCTGCTCTCTCACTTCCCCCACCCATCTACTCACGATCTCTCTCTCTCTCTCTCTCTCTCTCTTTCTCTTCGAAGTAGGATATATACGTAAGAAGCAATGTACAAGCCGGTCTTGAAATAAAACTCTTTGATCGGTACTCACCGTGAACTATGGATCAACGATTTACACCTCGTAAATCACGCACTAATTTCCTTTAAACAGGAATAAACGGAGTCGAGCGACAGACAGACATCAAAACAGCCCCTTCTTGCCTATGACTGATTTTTATCGAACTAGCCGCGGCGAAATGCGGATCGCGCCTCCGCCACACTGCCATCTAGCAGCTTCTTATTGAACTAATCGATATAGCTGTTTTTCTCCAACTCCTCGCATACAAGGATATTGATATTTTCTTTCTTTACTCTTCTTTATCGTTGTTTATATCTAGGAATTCGTTTGGACTTTATTAATTAAATGTTTTATTAGATATTTACGAGAATCTTTTTAAGTCAAAACAATCGTGTCAATTTATATGCGAAATTAAGAAGGTGTTACACTTACGCCCGCTCGCGGCTATCTTTAAAACTAATGTTATGAGGGAAATGTAAATATTTATAAAAAAAAAAA